>NC_068386.1:26647672-26950172 GCF_023724105.1 Carassius gibelio | reverse complement strand
AGAGAGAGTGTGAGGGTGTGTGTGAGTTTGTGAGCGTGTGTGTGAGAATGTGGGTGTGTGTGTTTGTATAAGAGAGAGTGTGAGTGTGTGTGTGTCTGTGCAGGCGTGGATTTAGTGAATTGGGGTCCCAGGCAAATATAGGAATGGGGCCCTATACATTTGAACACATTTACCCAGATCAACCTCGAGGTTCATTTTTAGTCGTGATGCCTGCTGCTGCACAATGGTGCCACATTGTTGTGTCCAATCTTTCTACATTTTTTAAGTACATGTTATAATGGGATTTTTTAAATTTACATTTATTCATTTAGCAGACACTTTTATTATTTCATGTTGTGGACCACAAAATGAATCAGAAGTATAAATTATTATATCATTTAAAACGGATTTATGTGGGTGAATTTTCACATTGGTCGGATCAAAAACTGCAGACTGATGATTGAAAATGCACATTCATTCTCTGCCAGTAGGAGGTGCTCTTGGAACATCAGAAATATATTGGTTTCCCTGGTAACAGCTGTAAACAAAGCAGATCAGCTCATAAATGACACTTAATCAGGTAAAATGAAAATGTGATCGAAACTTTTTTGAAGACAACCAGTTCCCTTCAGAGGTTCATTTATATAAAAATTTTAACTAGTAAGAATGAGAAAAGGGTGAAAAAACATATAGCCCATATTGACGAGGAAAGTCCACTGATGAGTTACCAGAATAAGCCTACATTTAATTTTAGTCATTTTAACTTAGGGCTGTCAATCAATTAAAATATATAATTGTGATTTATCACATGATTATCATGAGTAATAATTTCAATTTAATCACACATTTCTATCTGTTGTAAATGTACCTTAAATTATTACTTTTCCTCATGGTTTCACAGACAAGGCTTACGCTAGTCCCAGACTAAAATGCATGTTTGAGCTGTCTCAACTGAAAATATCCTGTTCATGAAAAAGAATTTGGAAAAAAATCCAGGTCCAGGCACTCAGTAGAATGCAAAAGTTAAAAAGCCTTTATTATTTAAAAGGGCTAAAGCATAAAACACCAACGCGTATCGATAGACAACATGGATAGTATTGCAATTAATAAAACTGTTAATAGTGTAAGTCTTATTACTGAAAACATCCATAAATGTAGCAGTTTTAGCCATATTCTCACAATAATTACAATTACCACAAGGAAAGTTTCCTTAGGTTGACAAAGCCAAGTTTCACGTCTAGGAGCGGGGAGGTAACTTCTTAACTTGTCTTTAATTGTAGGGGCCCTCTTAAAGCTGATCTCAGGGGGTTCCATGAATATTTCCTGTAAAGTCGGGTCGCATTCAATGATGTTTCAGTTTTTCTTAATAATGTATTTAATCTGGACAGCCTCCTTGCTATAATGAGTGACAAAGTAAGGTTTCTGAGTTAACACTCTTTTGAGTCTAGACTTAAGCAGACTCTTCCTCTCCAGTGATTGTGCTCTATTATGAGCTTGAACAACAGTTTGTGTTCGATATCCTCTTTGTCGAAAACGCTGCTGCATATCCATCGATTGATTTTGGAAATGCTGATCTGAGTCACATATACGCCTTAGTCTCTGGATCTGTCCAAAGGGTATGTTATCAATGAGCCATGGCGGATGAAAGCTATTTGCATGCAACAGGATATTACGATCTGTTGCCTTTCTGAAGATAGACATGTGTAAGAATCCCTCATTATCTTTTGAGATCCATAGATCCAGAGCATTTGTGGCGTGTAAGTCATAGTCCAGACTAAATTTAAGGTTCTCATTTAAGCGGTTTACATAAACATGAAAGTCTAAAATGAAAATATCTTGTTCTGACATATCTTAAAATATGTCAGTGTCATTGGGTCTCATTCACTAAATATGCATAGGCACAGATTTTTGCGTGAAATGTGTGTACGCACATTTTCATGAATAAATCATGATTCATCAAAAACTTTACGAAAAGATTCAAGAACAACTTATACCACACGTACACATTAATCATGTACAACCGGGGCCTTATAAGCATGTGTTAATAACCCTACATATAATTAGATGTTATTGATAAATTATAATTAGAGTTCCAAATATATATATATATATATACATATATATATATATATATATATATATATATATATATATATATATATATATATATATATATATATATTAGAGGTCCAAACAACAATCACCTGATCTATGCTTATATAAATGGTGATTAATGTGTCGCATCTTGTGTTTAGAGGCATGGCACACTTCTACTGCTTGAAGACATCAAGGCGTGTGCTCTAAGGAGAGAGCGCGTCTTTAGAGAGCGCACAGATACAGTATGTTCGCTGAGAGTGACGAATGGCTGTTCAGTCGCTTTAGGTTGCCCAGAGAAGTCCTCATTAATTTATGCAACTCACTGGAACCGCACCTAAGCCACCAACCGCTCTCACCCTATACCACCTTATCTCCAAGCCTGTGTTATAACCCATGCTTCTTTTTTACCTGTGCCCGTTATGCCAGTGGATACACTTTTAAATAACAAATTTTTCCTGGCTTCCACCTCCGACAGCAAAACCTCACGTTCATTATCGTTAAAGTTATTTTTTGTTTCGGTGCCATAATTGTCTTTCTCTGTACAAGTGCCTCGTTGTGGAAAGCCCTTATATGGAGCTGGTTTGGGTGTGAATTATGCTATTTACTGACCTCGTGCACGCAGGCGCTCATTTAGAAGACTCCAAATTCACTAACAGAAGAACGAGTTTAAGAACAAGCTCATGTGCGTACGCACGTGTTGTGAATTAGGCGGAAAGTTCTCGTGAGGAGTTCAAATGTGCGTATGAATAAGAAAATTGTACGCAGTTATTAGTGAATGAGACCCAGTGTTCTGTGTCAAGATGCTAAACTATAACATTTTCTTCTGAGGCATTTTTGTACAAGTTGCTTAAATAGCTTGATTAAACTAAGGCCTAGTCCTGGCTTAAGATAAGACCCGTTTGTGAAACCTGGCCTCCAAGTTTTTAATCTAATCAACATGGACAAATACGGATGCTTTATGTAATATATTTTAAGTATTAGTGAAACCATTAACAGAGCATTGAGAGTAGACATGTTTCATAGATGTTTTTTTAGACACATGAAAAAATTCTTAATACTTCTCTTTCTTTGCACTGAGCAATTTACTTACAGTACACAACCTGTTTGTATGTGCGCTAGACAGGGCAGCTCCCTTCTTCTGAACATGCAAAATGTACATTTATTATTTATTATTATTACATTTGTTTGCCTCTCTGTGCTGTCAGAAAACGGGATGAATATGAAATAGTGACAGAAACACGACCCATTAAGACTAACCAGATCTTCCTTCCGAGATGTTAATCTGCACAAAAATCCTGATTTATAATCGTGTCGTCATCTGATAAAATCAAATAGGTTACAGACAAGATAAAAGTCAATAGCTGTGCTGTGATATGTAAAATTAGAGAAGCAACATATCTGTGTTTAAACTGAAAGCGCAGCTCCATTCAGCTCTGGCTAAGAGAGACCTCGCGCTCGTGCAGCAGTCAGCTTCAGATGCAGAATATTTCCATTGCTACAAGTAGGATACACAAGGAGCACTTTCAACTCGGACACGCAGACGGTTGTCCTGCTATTAAACAGGAAAACTGCAACCGTTCGCGTGTCCGCTCTTAATGCACATCTCATATGAAAAGCATTTTAGGGAGCTCCTTGGCTTTTGGGGGCCCAAGGCAGTCACCTACCCTGCCGCTTATGGGTAAGTCCACCCCTGTGTGTGTGTGTGTGTGTGTGTGTCATATCAGGACACAACTCTGTATAATGACATGGGTATGACACAGGTATTACAAGGAGAGGGTGTCTTATGAGGACATAACCCATATCCCCATTTTTCAAAACACTTATAAATCATACAGAATGAGTTTTTTTGAGAAAGTAAAAATGCACAAAGTTTCCTGTGAGGGTTAGGGTTAGGTGTAGGGTTGGTGAAGGGAGATAGAATATACAGTTTCTACATTATAAAAACCATTACACCTATGGGATGAACACACTTTACACAAAAACAAATGTGTGTGTGTGTGTGTGTGAGAGAGTGTGTTTGTGTGTGTGTGTGTGCGTGTGTAAGAGAGAGAGAGAGAGAGAGAGAGAGAGAGAGAGAGAGAGAGAGAGTGTGTGTGTGTGTGTATACATGTACTTTTTTGTATTTAAAAATGAGATATATAAAGAAATATATTAGGTCTAGAGATATTTGAGTGGCACAGTTTTACAGCACTGTGTTCTGTGTGAGATGCTGCAAAAACTACAACCCGTCAAATACACTGATCCAGTCTGTCTTTATATAGAGAACAACGGAGAAGCAGTGGAGGAATGTAAGAGCGTGGTTCATTCTGCTGGGACAGTCTCAAACTCTTGTTTAATTGGTTCTGATAGTTGTTTGGATTGATTATCAGTGAATATGATCCTCCTTGACAGGCTGCGTCGTCTGCTGTCTGATTCCTGAGCTGAACTCAGATTCACGTTCTGTGTTTGAAGCCCACCAGAGACTCTTCTCCTGTAAATGTGATGGGACTCCTCTCACGTCGCCTGTACAGCCCTGCAGATCAGCAGACGTGTTTGTGCTGGACCGCTCTAATTATTATTCTCTTGATTCAAACCCAGCCCGGCTCTGTGTGCTTTCACTCGCAATGAAGAGCAGATTTCACAACAGTTATCATCTGCTTCTCATCCTGTCGGGATTCGCCTGTCGTCAGAAGAAGGTCTTTGTTTGATTTGGATTAGGCTCAATTAAGAGGGAATATTATATCTGTGATCAAACGTGGAGGAGCGGGCGAGTGTTTCCAGAACAAACTTCAGCATCGGTAGCATGTTGATCTCCTGAGATCTTCTCTCTTCTCCTCTGATGTATGTTTCAGTAGGCCGATGTGCTCCTCACACACCACAGCTCTCTGAGTTCATCATCAGCATCGGTCCGAGCCAGCTGTTAAAAACTTGATAAAGACAGAAATCAAAGTCTGTGCTTCCCGCTCGGCTGAAGAGAGGACGCTCCAGATACCGGTGTTGAAGACGTCTTCAGCCTGAACCCTGCCGCTGATGGGGTTTCCTTCCAGGTGCTTCTTCTCAGGTGGATCATCCTACAGCAGCTTGAAATAACAAGCCAGTCCTGATCCATCTGATTCATCTGCTGTATTGTGAATCTTCTGAGGCTGTGTGATGTTTCTGACCAGAGATTCAGAATCGAGAGCAGGACCACAGAACCCAATCTGTGAATGATTTGTTCGTTTTATAATCTGGTTCTCCAGTTCATCTCAATGGTTCAGTGATCCGATCACAGTGGTTCTGAGGTTAACGACTCTCTGGAGGTGAATAACAACTTAGATTTCAATCTTTTCAGCACACAGTCACATTAAATGACTTCTGAAGTTATGGCATCTGATCTTCTTGGAGCTTGAGAGATCTTGTACTGTGATGAAATAGAAAAGAAGATTCATAGTTTCATGCTCCAAGGAGAAAATATCAGCACATGAACAACACGAGAGTGCGTAAATAATAATGCAACATTTATCTTTCAGCTGAATAACTCTTCAAATGGCTTCTCGTCAGGTTAGTTTGCCCACAGAACAGAGTTATTCTGTGATTTTCAGCTTTGAACATTAACATAGGGTGGTTCATAGTATCTGGTGAGCTTGGTAGTGTGTGATGATCATTGAGAAGGAATCATGAAGGTTTCTGAAAGCTCAGGGATGATGTTTTTCTGCAGTGCCTTTCATTTCTCCAGTGGTTGAGATGTAGGAGTGTTTTCAGTCCCATGTTAAAGCGAGAGTGAGCAGCATCTCCAGAGGAGTTCAGGGACAAACAGTGTGGAGCTGTGGTTAACCTCTGACCTCTCCTCCGGTCATGAGCTCTGCACCGCTGATGAAGAACAGCACTGTCCTCTCCTTCTCTTACTCTACACCCGGATTCACAGTGGTTTTATCATTTGTGATATGGATTGATTGTTTGTATGTGATGGCAGCCCAGTGAAGGCCGTGTCTGTGTGATGGTGTGTTCATCGGTCGCTGGACGATCAGATCTTCATGAGCGCTGAGGTCCAGACACATGCAGTCAGCCGAGGGTCCCTGAGCAAAGATTCACTCGGCTCCGCGAAGCCCCTGAAGTTAGCTGTGATTTGTGAAGGCCAGATGCAGGGGCTAACAGAATGAGGGCAGTCTGCATTTCATAAGGCATCTCTCTGACCTTTAATCCCTTAATTTTCATCCTGAAGGCTGCGATTCACACACATTTGCATATTCCCTCTGAAATCTTGGTGTGTGTCAATGCGTGTGTGTGTGTGTGTGTGTGTTATTGACCCAGTGTCTGTCTCTCTTTGCATTGGATTGATTGTAGCAGTAAATCTGTTCAGCACACAAATCTGAGGCTCCAACATGCACAGCTGCTTTGTGAGAGTCTGACTGAAAGTTTTCCTTCATGAGATAATATCAGTGTACAGTAAGTCACATCCGTCTCTTACTGCCGCTGTTATTTCCTTCAGTTAGCACACAGTCATGATGTGAATGGTTTCTCTCGCGCGTGCATGTGTTCATGGTTGAATGCATCTGCACATTTCAGACTCCATGTAAGATGTCACCTGTTTAATAAGTGCTTGTGTGTGCTGTCAGGGCTGGAGGATGTTTGTGTCTCTCTGATGCGGCTTGAGCTGCTCGTGTGTGTTTGTGTGGAGAGAGTCAGTGTGTGTTGGTCACTGAAGAGTCCTTCGATTCACAGCACTACGAGCAGGTACAGCTGACCTCTGACCACTGAGAGTTTTTATTAATATTATTATATTTTTGTTTATTTATATTATATTATTTATTTATTTTATTTGTATTAATTTATTTCCAGTTTAAGCTGTCTTTAATAACCCTGTCTTTGAATTAGAAGTGTTATTGTGCTGAACTGCCGCAGGGATGATGCTGAAGCACTTTGTGATCTGGTACATTTAGTTCTAATAAAATAAAAAGCTTTGATTTTACTCCAAACCTCTCCTTTTTTATTTTTTTTTTAGTCAGAAAGCTATTAAATGAAGTTTCACTTTTAACTCATAAATCTCACTGAGCACAACCACAAACATGAGACACATCTGGACAGAAATACTAATTTATCAATCAGAACCATGTTTTTTTCATGAAAAATATTACCACCACTTGAGTTTTAAGCTTACATGTAATTAAAATTATCATTAAAATAAATAAATAAATAAATATGAAATAAATATTAAATGCAACTGCAAACGCAAGGCCATTTCAGTATAAGCATGCTCAGCTGCTTGAGTTCTCTTCAGATATGTCAGGCTAGAAGCTTCTCTATAAGAGTCACTTTTGACTAAATAATGGATGTCAAAGTAAATGTGACTTCTTATCATGATATTGTTTATATTTCACAATTTGCATTTCAGAGAAAAAAGTCATATAAAGAGGTAAAAACTCAGAACTGTGAGATAAAGTCAGAATGCAGACTTATTTTCTTGTAATTCCAAGTCTGCATCTCTTGTTTCTCAGAAATATGAGCATGAGACTTTTCTAAAAATGTTATCTATTTTTTTTTTTTGTCTTACAGTTACAATTCATGTTCATATCTCACAATTCTGACTTTTCTTCTTAGAATTGCTAGTTTAATATCTTGCAATAATGAGAATTAGTAAGACTTTCTCAGAATTGCGAGAGAAGTCATCTCAAAGGTCTTTTTAGCTTTTTTCCCCTTATGCGATGGTGATCAGATCCAGATTTCACCTCTGCTGGAGCTCTTGAATCATATGTTCAGGATGGCTAGATGAAGACAGGTCAGTGCAGGTATGATGTCAGCGATGCCACAGCGATGACAGAGTTATAACAGTGCATCTGAGATCATGGAGAAGAACATCTTCAGGGAATAAGGACCTCTCTCTCTGTTCTCACACAGAGCTGTTGTGTGTCTTGTGTGAACTGCTGTTATATGCTGTGGAGGAAAGTCCTCTGTACAGGTTTGGAAGAGAGTGATCTGTTCCTCTGAAGTAGACTGCGATGCTAGCACTGTTTTGCTTCCTCTCCTTTCTGAATGCACTTATGTCTTCTTGTTAGATGTCCTCAGTTTCCTGATCAGAGACAGATGTGATCATCACACGGTTCAGGTTCAGTGCGGTCGTGAGCAGTGTTATGGCTCTCAGCTCCTCACAGGTCACAGAGGTCACACGTCCCGCCAGCCACCATTCATCTCTCCAGTATAATGCCCAGCAGAAGGCCTCTGTTTTCTTTTCCTGCTTTTCCTCCTGGATCTGCGGTCTCACAGCTGAAGCCCTCTCCAGAGCGTTTGAGACGTGACTGACCATCCATCAGACAGAGCAGATGAGTGAACATGGGGCTGATTAAGAGCACAGCTCGGGCTGTTTGGAGCTGAAGCCGGTCTATCTTTCAGCTGCCAGCGCCGTGTCAAAGACAAAACTGCTTGCACTCATCGGGGATCAGGGTTAAGCGTAAACCAGTGAAAACATCTGCTAGTGTCATGAGATATATAAAGGGCTCCTTAAAGGAACGGTTCACCCAAAAATCTCAAATTCTGCCATCATTTACTCACCATGAGTTTCTTTCTTCTGCTGAACACAAAAGAAGATATTGTGAAGAATGTGTGTAACAAACAGCTGTTGGCTTCAAACTTCTCTAAAATGATGGCAGATTTTTAGTTTTTGGCTGAGCCTCACCAAGAGAACTGGTCTTGTTTTAATCGAGCGAGAATTGAGAATGTGATGCAGTCTTACACCGAGCACACTCAGAGCGACAGGACGATCAGCGATCTTCAGATGTTCTGTGATAGAGCAGAGGACTGGTGCTGTGTGTGACTGCTGCTGTTAAACACAATCCTCGTCGCTCCAGATGGGATTCAGGCCATCACTCTTTCAGCGACCACACACATCTGGTCCACACTATCTCATCTACACGTTCATCACCACAGGCTCGATCAGAAGAGATGGAGACATGACAGGACAGCAGAATGTGGACCGCTCATAATGGGTTTCCCGTGTGCAAGGACTCGTCTCAGTAGAAGTGTGAGCATTTCATCTGTCCATTAAAATGTTGGGGTTTGACCTTCAGGGTTTGTGTAATTGAATGAAGAAGTAAATGGGGGGGAATAAAAACCCTTCTCATATTAAAGTATTAAAATTCACGGCACATGGCGGCTGCAGCAGAGACGGAGGAAAGGAAAACACATTTATTTCCCAGCCTAATTGAAAACGTATTTGACAGATCCTCTGATATGTCTGAGATTTGATGAATCATAATGCACTTTAAGCTTTCTGCCGAGCCTTTCATGCCTAGGGAAGGTGATTTCAACACTCTGAACTTATCTACTTCTCAATATAATGAAGGCAATTTCAATGTAAACCCCTTTAGATCCAAGCACACAGCTTTTAATCTAATTCAGCCTCCACGCCTGGACCGATTCATCTCCCCTCAGACCTTGTGCAGATCTGTCTGGGGCTCGGTGGAAAGTGTCCGATGCTCAGGGATTAGATGAGAGTACTGCGGCCTGGCATCAAGAACATATCAGCAAACACTGGATGGAAACACATGCTACGATAACAACACTGATCCACGCTCACATGCAGAGAGAAAGTGGCTGGAAGCAATGACCAGCGCCACGACTCGCCACGATTTATGCGGTTTGATCCGGCCCTCACCATTCACACACGTTTGCCCTATGACTTACGTTTAGTTTTAGTGTTAAACTGTTAATTAAATATTCTTTTCATGACTTAATGTCAGTGGAATGTGCTCGACAAGATCATGGATCTGCTGAAGGTTAATGAGAAGCAATTCAGTTTTATCACAGGACAAGCCAAGTCACAGTTTGCTTAATTCTGCAGTCGAAACATCTCCCCTTTTTATTTATGAGCTGTACATTCGATGTATTGCTGAGCACTGTTAACACCTCTGCTTTCCCAGTGTTGTGTTGTGCTGATGATTATATTTTGCATATTGTGTTGAAATCAATCGATGCAGTAATAGACTCTAGTTGATTATAGGATACTGACATCATTCACGTGTCACGCAAGGATTAAACAATGCACCCACTATTTTTTTTTAAATCCGAGATCTGGGAACATTTTGGAAGAAACAAGCATAGTGTGGGAAAGCAGCGTGTTCAGATTTGATTGTGAGCTTGGCTTTCTCCCACAGACAGTCAGTGTGGGCTTCAATGCACAGGATCTGTGCTGTGAGACGTGTGCATCGCTTGACTGTGTGTGCTTTCACCCGCCGTTATATCACTGCTGTACTTTAGATGTGCTTTCATTGATGCCGTTTACAGCAGAACGCAGTGTGTATTATAAGTTCTGACAGACTTTCATGTTTGCTTTGTGTTTGTTTGTCCTGAAGCTTGATCGCGGCTGCAGTTAAATGCACTTGCATCTCCAAATACTTTTCTGATATGGAACTGATGTAAACACTGTGATGTTTTTTATGATTGTCTGTAAACTTTTGGATACGTACATCACCCTCAGACACTGAAAGTACCTTTTGTTTATCACTTGTAATGATCCCTCTCCCCCATTACTTTATATTTGCTTGTATGTTTTGAAGTTAAATCTGGTTCTTAATAATTGTTTTGATCGATTGGTATTATTTGATTATTCTTAAATTGTAATTATTTTAAAAATTAGCCTGCTTATATCATTACATAAAAATGCACAAAATAATTTGGTAACACTTTATAATAACTGCACACTATTAATCATTAATTAAGCATTAGTAAACAGATAATTCATAATTTATAAAGCATTAATAGACAGTAATAATCAGTTTATAAATACAGATATAAATGCTTTATTCTTGATTTAAAAGCATATCTATAATGTGTAATTTCATACTTTATTCATGATCAATTTATCATTTCTCAATGAAGTATAGCATTGTTTACAAACCAGTTATTTAGGAGTTGCCAGTGATTCATAAGATCACAAGAAATGTAGTAAATTCAGGTAGTTATAAAGTATTTAGTAGTGGTCAGTTAACTATTTATGTGAGCTCATCTAAAGTGAGGACTAGTTATGCCTTGTAAAGCATTTATAAAGGATATTTAAAGGCTCAGTTATCTTCTAAACAAAAAACGGAAACAAACACCACAGTGATACAGAACATAGAAATATTAACAGTCTTTAAATATCTCATTTGTAAAAGCTTTACAAGGCATAAATAGTCCTCACTTTAGATGAGCTCACAAAAATAGTTAACTAACAACTACATATTCTTTATAACTACCTGAATTAACCCTGAATTACAGTAGAATATATGTTAATAAACCATTTATTAACACTATAAGTAATTATTACTATATGTCTGAATAAAAAGATGTATTAATGCACATTTAAATAGTTTATTAATCATTTACTTACAATTTCTAAGTGATCTTATGAACCACTGACAACTCCTTAATAACTGGTGTGTAAATAATGCTATACTTAATTTAGAAATCATAAATTGATCATTAATAAAGTATGAAAAAACAATTATTAAATACATTATAGATATGCCCTTAAATCAGGTATAAAGCATTTATATCTGTATTTATAAACTGCTTATAAATGTCTATTAATGCTTTATAAAAGATGAATTAACTGTTTCCTAATGCTTAACTAATGATTAATAGCATGCAGTTATTATAAAGTGTTACCAATAATTTGATATAATCGGGATGCATCGGGATATCGAATCGAGTCACTGACTTGCTAATCGTAATCGAATCAAATGGTGAAATAAGTGACGACCCTTAACTGTGCTCTATAATGTTCTCCTTTGTGTGCCCAAGACGCCCAAGTCCAAAGGGAATGTGATTGAGGTGGACACATACAAGGCTGGACATGAGTGGCCGGCCGGTGGAGGACGCACGGTCTTCACTCGCTCCATCACTCAGCCTCTTCAGAAGGGACAGGTGTCTGGACTCCCTCGGGTCAGTCTGCTGGACCGCCTCACATTAGCTCGCTCTACACCTGTCTTTGTTCTGAAGAAGGCAAAACCTCTGAATGGACGCCTGAAAAATTTTCAGTGGCTGTTTTTGTTTGCCTCTGTGTCTTCATTTCCAGAGTAGTTTTGAGGTGTTTTGGAGCTCACCCTCAGTCCGACAGCTTGAATGTGATGTAGTTATGATGGGGTCCTTCAGAGACGAGCAGAAGCTGGCGCAGGGGACGGTCAGTCGTGCCCAGAGCCTGTGATGGCCAGCTGACTCTTGTCTGAAGGGATGGACGTGACAGATTGGAGGCCGATTCCTCCGGCCCAGAGTCCAGACTTTACTCCGTCTGCAGCCGGTTTTACATTAGGATGGAGGTGTGAAGTTCACAGTGTGTTCACAGGTTTACTGATAATGCGTGAAACCACCTCCACACAAGAATCAGCTGTTATAGTATGAGCAAACCAGATCTGCGCTACTTTCTTTAGATCATGTACATGACAAGTTTACCAGAGAACTGATGGAAGACATCACTCCTGCTAAATGAAAGACGTTTCTCTGTGAATCTTAACAGTATCTGATTGCTGTAAGACTTACTAAAGACCAGCTGGTTTTATCAAGTGGTCAGAGACAGTTCACCCAAAAGTGATCAATCTGTCATCATGTTGTTCCAATTTCTGTATATGACAACAGAGCCAAACCAAAACTATGATCGGCTCCTGCTCAAATTCATTATGATGATATCAGTAACGAACCTTGCTGGCTACAGATTAGGGAATGAAGAGAGATGGGCTGGTCATTATATTAGTTTAGTTAGAAGGAAGGAAACTATTTCTTTAAGCAGGTATGAGCAGCTGGTTTGTTGACAGTCTGAGACGGTTCTGAACACCGTTTCCTCAAACACAAGTGACCAGCGTCTTCAAGATGCATCACAGTCATTCCATGCATTTCACTCAAGTGGACAGCCTGGGTGTTGGACTGTTTTAGTCTGGAGGGTCTAGTTTTGTGTGTTTCTGACTCATAGGATGAAATCTTGTACATTGCAGTGTGAAGATCTAGTTTTACTAACACTTTGGCCAATTTGTTGTCAAATGAGTGTGATAGAGGACACTTATGAACTCTATAATGAAGTCCAGCGCTTCATATAGAGCAGAAACATCTTTCTGTCTGAGAGGAAAAGTGTGAGCGAGAGCTGCTTCTGCTGTAGTGAGCTCTTGAGTGTTAACTAGTGAGCTCAGTCCCGTCTAAAGCCTGCAGATCAGCTGCTCAGAGTTCAGTCTACACCACTCCAGTCCTGCTGCTGTGTGCTGATCAACTGGTGCTCCTAGTCGCCTGTTTTCTCTTTTCCTGAACAGCCTCTGTTAGACTGTTAGATTACCAGTGTATTGTTCCTCTCTCTCTCTCTCTCTCTCTCTCTCTGGTTTTATGGTGGCAGCAGTTAAATCTGATGGGGTGTGAAATTAAAATGTGTATCACATTTTGAAGCATAATTTGATGTCCTCTGTGTGGATGAGTGTTTCTCTCCTTGCTAGAAAAATAACACAGCAATTACAGATTAGCACAAAATGACAAATAGAGAGTGTTAAAGCAGTCCAATCATTGCTAGATCACTCATGTAGGACACACACACACACACACACACACACACAAACACACACACACACACACACACACACACACACACATTCACAGTAAAACACACTCAGTAATACACACATGCATGCACACACACACACACCCTTCATTCACAACACACAAAAGGCTCTTTTACTTTACAAACCAGTAATGATAATGATACATATTCCCATTAAAAAGTTTGGGCTCAGTGAGTGGGTTGTTTTATTTATTTATTTATTTATTTATTTATTTTTGCATCAAGGACGCATTAAATTGATCAAAAGTGACAGTGGAGGCATTTATAATGTTACAAAAGATTTCTATTTTAAACAAATGCTGTTCTTTTGAACTTTCTATTTATTTCTATTCAATGAATAGCTTGAAAATTCAGTCTTAAAGAAATAAATTACAGTTTAACAAATATTCATACAGAAAACAGCTGTTTAAAATTTAAATAATATTTAGTTTTTTACTGTATTTTTTTCATAAAATAAATGCAGCCTTTGTGAGCAAAAGAGAGTTATTTCAAAAACAGTAATGAACCAGTTATTCCAAAAATGTAAAACTTTAGTGAATATAAAATTATCATCATTTATTCCCCTCATATTGTTCTAAAGCTATATGACCAAGTCATTATTCACTGAAAATCTTCCCGTCTCTGTCAGTTCACAAAGTTTTTTATTTTATTTATTTATTTATTTTTTGGGGGGGGATATTAAGGTTTTTCATTATAGTTCCTTTAGGGCTGGATGATTAATTGAAAAGTAATCGAAACCGAAATTCAGAACCTCTAACCGACTTAATTTTCCCATGTCGGTTATTTCGTTTTTTAATCCTGTTAACACTTCCCCCTTAAAAGCATACTAGCGCGTGTGTAGACACATGACCCTGCCCCGTCCAGTCAGTGGCATAACAGCAAAATACGGAGGGGAACGCCTGTTAAACACATAGTAATGGCGCGCGAGTGGTGAACCTTGCGTCTTCACTAAACTTTGTCAGTTGTATTTGTTTTATGGTTTGGACATTCAAGCGATTAGACGGTCAGATGTTTATTATTATTTCGAGCTCCCATGTTCATGCAGCTGTATTGTGGCAAGAACAGTCATATAAACAGTAGATGTGAAGATCGCGCGCACAGAGGAACACAGAAACTAGTTGTCAGCGCTGTCCTGTGATTTATTGCTTCACAATAATAGAGACAGTATGACTAATTCACACACGCATCACTCGTACTGGTACTGTGCTAATTTATCTTTATTTGATCTTTATTTATCTGTTACACCGAGCAGTAATCTATAAGAAATGTTACGAACATAGATAAAACAACTGCTGATTGTGAGCTATGATGTCAGATCGCGCTTTCAATAGGAAAAAATATCCCACCTTTACTAGTCGATTTCAACCGTCTGGCTGAGGCCAGTCTAAAAAGACGCTCAGGACAGTTGACAGAACGCGGCGTGTCGTCATGAAAGCGTATCATTTTCACGTGTTATTAAGCCTTGCCACTTGCCAATTTAACCATTCAAAAAAACTTTAAAGCATTCAAACACAAGACGTAGAAAAGCTGAACTGAGCAGCTGGTTACTCGCGCTCTGCTCGGTGCGCATGCAGAGAGAATATTGGTTTGACTGTATGTTTCATTTTTACAGTGCTATTTTACATTTAATTATTCGGTTTCTGTTCCTGGACACTAGAAACTTGAAAAAACTTAAACACTGTGTAAATAGCACAAACAAATAAACATAACGAACATACAAATTAAACACTTTCAAACAGGGCCCACTGGTACAACCTGCACCGGGGCCCTGCTAACCCCAGCTACGGCTCTGTTTACACTACAAACCTTGCCAGTGAACTATGAGGGCAAAAAAACAAAACAGAAACAAAATAATCGTTCATTAATCCTAATCGAGGTAAAATGTTCAATTAATCAAAGTTTTGATTTTAGGCCATAATCGTCCAGCCCTACGTTCATTGATAATAAAGTCCAAAAAGCCTACCAGAAACTTTGTGGAAACCTGCTGTGCTCCACATCAGATCTTCTCAAGTGTTTCTGGTTCTGTAAACCCAATATGATATGATTCTTTTCCAGTGCCCACAGTCATTTCATTCCATTTTCTGTTGCTTGTCAAAAGCTCAATTTGCTTTAAAGAGAGCAGACTGCCTGCTGGCTCAGACACATCATCCGAGAGAAAGAGAGCGGATGAATGCAGCTTTGACTGCTGATTTATGGAGCTGTGGAAGCGGCTGACAGGAGGAGGAGCGGAGCGGAGCTGTGCAGGTGTCTGCTGATCTCCAGCACTGATCCCAGACATGCTCAGAGGAGGAGACACTCTGGAGCTGCTCTCAGATCTCTGAACGTTAATGACATGCCCTTCTAAACCTACAGATGACATGGTGAAGTCAAGATCCTCTTTTACTTCTCAACCTTTGTGACTTTCCTTCAGTGAATTCCTTCAAGACGATTGACTACAGCATCAGTGCAGTGCAGAAACCTGCTCACCTTCACTGTACAGAGAACTCTCCACTGAACTTCTGTCATGTGTCAAGAGAACTGTCTTTGTTCATTCATTTGCTCCTGTGAAAGGCCAGCTGTCTGTGATGATGCTCTGTGACTGAGTGTCCTGTGCTACTCTGCCCGTGCTAATGGTGAACACTGCAGATCTGGGACTGATTTTCTGTATTTGTGTGAGAGGATCTTAGATGTTTCTTCTGTTTGTTTGTGTGAATTAGAGGCTAATTGCAATCACTGGTGTTAACTGATGTTAATTGATGGGTCAGGAAGGACTAATTAAAAGATTCCCCAGAGAGAGAGTGTGTGTGAATAAGTTTGTGGGATGATTAGGTCTTATAACACAAGTGTGCATATTCAGCGCATGACTGAAACTGCTCTGAGCACTGGAGAGAATCCATGAGATAGAGATTCAGAAGGGTCAGTGTCCCAAACACAGCCCTGCTCTGATGAATGACATGCTGCTCCTGCGAGTGTGTGTGTGTGTGTGTGTGTGTGTGTCTGTGTGTCTGTGTGTCTGTGTGTGTGTGTGTGTGTGTGTGTGTGTATGTTTCTCCAGTGGCGATTGCTGGTCCTTTACATCATCTGGAGACCAGGTATTCCCTGCTGACACTGGCTGTTTGTTTCTCTGTCTGCACACATCACATCTAAAAAGTAAAGGAGAAACATGACGTGATGGTAGTGTAAGTTGTTTTGAGCTGATGTGAGGTTATTCAGCATCACCTGAATGTCTTTAGCCTGCTGGAACATCTGCTCAACGCAGCATATATCGCTGATTGACAATAACCGTGATATTCAAAGCAACAATTATCGACACTGTGTTCATTTAGTTATCACGATATACCGGTATTAGCGATAACCGCAATATTTAAAATGAACAGTTCTCTTATGATAACACTACATGTAAATAGTCCAGTGTCAGTACCTGGTTGAGCTCCCAGGTGGCAGTGTTGTGCCGTAACGCTGACACATGTCACACAAGAAGGTGACCGAGGAGAGCCATGTTCATCAGAGTGAGTTGCCGTTATTTTACTAATCATAGACTGGGAAACTTTATTTTATGTAATCTACTCGCGCAAATCGTTGAACTCGCGTTTGCTATGTATGCCCAATTATTGTGTTTGGATGTACACGAGTGTATATATTTGTTGAACAAGTGGTAATCCTGTTCATATCGTCTGATTGATGGCCATCAGCGGTTGGGTAGAAGACAACAATTCCCATCATTCCACGCTCCTCCTTAGCATCATCAAACCACGCGATTGTTATTGTTTTTGTAGTGTGCCCTCTAGTGGCAGGTCATACAACCTGTACCTTTAACTTGTGTTTGTTGCCCTGTCTAAATTATGGAAATTTGACGTTAGCCTACTTCATCTTAAACTTTTAACTCCACTACAACATCCACTAGCAATGGCTAGAACAGCAACTGTAAACACCACGACTTGCATTGAAACGGCGATGCCCTAAAATCAGACAGCAGAACAGTGACTGAGAACATAACACACACATTTTTTTTTTAAACTATAGCCTACCATCAATATGATGGTATTATTAAATATCATTGATATTAATGAATCTATTGCCGGCAGCCATATCACCCTGGAGCCCAAGACCGGTCACCCACTGAAGCTAAGCAGGGCTGAGCTGGTCAGTACCTGGATGGGAGACCTCCTGGGAACACTAGGTTGCTGCTGGAAGAGGTGCTAGTGAGGCCAGCAGGGGTCGCTCACCCTGTGGTCTGTGTGGGTCCTAGCGCCCCAGTGTAGTGATGGGGACACTATACTGTCAACAAGCACCGTCCTTCGGATGAGACGTTAAACCGAGGTCCTGACTCTCTGTGGTCATTAAAAATCCCAGGATGTCTTTCGAAAAGAGTAGAGGTGTGACCTCGGCATCCTGGACAGATTCACCCATTGGCCTCTGACCATCATGGCCTCCTAACAATCCCCATATCTGCTGATTGGCTTCATCGCTCTGTCTCCTCTCCATCAGTAAGCTGGTGTGTGGTGGGCGTTCTGGCGCACTATGGCTGCCGTCGCATCATACAGGTGGATGCTGCACACTGGTGGTGGATGAGGAGACACCCCCTGTCTATAGCCCCTTTCACACTGCACGTCGGACCCGCAATATTCCCGTAACATTGCCTGGTCGCCTTCTGTGTGAAAGCAACCACGTCCCGGAATTGATTACCGAATTGAACCCGGGTCGGGGACCTAGTAACATTGCGGTAATCGATCCGGAACGAGCGCTGTGTGAACAAAAGCCAGATCTAATTCCGTATCGAAGTGATGACTCGCATTATCGCGCGACTCTTTTACCGGCTGTTTTGAAGGAAGATCAACATTCGCGACGAAAACATATGTGCAAACTGTAATGAGGCAGAGATCAGTTAGTTCCTCACTTTCCGCGCTGAAGCCGAGACCGTTTGCTTGCTTCAGTGAAAGTATAACGCGCCAAGCGTTTTCGACTCGTACATTACACGTCACGCGCTGATGTCACATGTCGTTATGGGATCTTCAAGGGCTGTGTGTGAAAGCACGCACATATACCGGGTCATCACTGGCAGTGTGAAAGAGCAAAATCTAGCGACCAGGGAGCAATTACAGGAACACTTTACCCCTGTATTTGCCGGAATGGCAGTGTGAAAGGGACTTAGGTAAGCGCCTTGAGTGTCTAGAAAAGCGCTATATAAATGTAAAGAATTATTATTATTATTTATTTAGTAATTTATCTGACTTGCCGGAATACAGTTTCAGACCGTTCCGGCCCACTTTAACGCCTGAGTGTATCTAATACTGCTGCCCAAAATCACTGGTGGAGATGACAGGTGAAAGTTAGACCATGTTACACGTAGTTTTGCTTTCTTTATTGAATGTCTAAAAAAGGTGCTTAATATTATCATGTGCTGAGACATAATAGGAAATCCAAGTGCAAGACGTGAGTGTGAGTGTGAGACAAGAAAATTTTATTTTAGGTTTTACTTTTTTAGGTGAAGTTTCTATAGACAACAAAATATTGTTCTTGTGATATTGTTTGGTCACTATGATTATGTTGTGGAAATGTGATTTGGTGGCAGCCCTTGTCTGGATTGGTTTGGTTGTTTTTGATTTGTTGTGTTTTTTTTGTTTTGATAAAGGGATAGTTCACCCAAAAATCTAAATTGTCATTAATAACTCACCCTCATGTCGTTCCAAACCCGTGAGACCTCCTTTTATCTTCGGAAACAGTTTAAGATATTTTAAATTTAGTCAATACCAATATCCCAGAGTAATTCATTTACTCAAACAGTGACTGACTGAACTGCTGTGAAGAAAGAACTGAAGATGAACACCGAACCGAGCCAGATAACGAACAAAACATTGACTCGTTCACGAGTGAAGAACCGGTTGCGTCGGTTTTCGGATCACCAGTAGTTATTTCGGACAGTTCGATTCAATAAACCGGTTGAAGAAAACAGTTCACCGGTTCTTTTGCGCTCAACATAATGGCGTCATTGGCGATGATTGCCCTTGATTCAAGCCTTCGGTTTACCCGCGCCCATAACACTAGCACAGAATCAGTTCAGAATCAATCACCCAAAGAATCAGTTCAGTTCAGACGGTCTGTGTGTCGGTCTGCTTCACGCTGAATCACACGTGCGCAATATCATCAGCTCCTCGGTTCATGAATCGAACACGTCTGACAGAAACGGTTCTTCACTCGTGAACGAGTCAATGTTTTGTTCGTTATCTGGCTCAGCTCGGTGTTCATCTTCAGTTCTCTCTTCACAGCAGTTCAGTCAGTGTACTGTTTGAGTCAATGAATTACTCCGGGATATTGGTTTGTTTGAACTCAGAGGGAGTGTCAGCCACATTAAACAAATTAACAGCTCAAGTCATTTGTGGATTAATGCTTATTAGAGACGCGAACCGTTTAAAACGATTCAGTTTGATTTGGTGAACTGGTTCAAAAAGATCCGGTTACATCGAATGATTCGTTCATGAACCGGATATCCAGCTGCTTTGATTTGAACTCTCTCTCTCACAACAGACACGGAAGAGAAGACAATGCTGAATAAAGTCGTAGTTTTTGCTATTTTTGGACCAAATGTATTTTCGATGCTTCAAAACATTCTACCTGACCCTCTGATGTCACATGGACTACTTTGATGATGTTTTTCTCACCTTTCTGGACATGGACAGTATACCGCACACACAGCTTCAATGGAGGGACTGAGAGCTCTCGCACTAAACTAGGTGAACATCAGAGTGAGAGGATTTTCCATTCCAACATAATCCTGTGTGTGGATGTTGGATGTTGATTTGGTTTTGGCTGTGTTTCAGCCCATGGTGATGTGTCTGAGAGAGATGGATCACAGGCTGTAGTGTGTGTGGATTATCACCTCCGCCGACCAGAGATGGTTCAGACGTCTGGAAGCCCAGCATCCATGTCCTTGAGCCTCTCACCTCCTCTGAGCCTCCACAGTCTACCGACGGACACATATTTGATTTGTGTGTGTGTGTGTGAATGAAGCAGACATGGATCAATGCAGTGTCTGGAAGCAGCACGCACTAGTGGTCACTCTAACTGACATTCATCAGAAGAGGAGAAAGAGCAGAAGAAAAAAACAAAAAGAAAGTGGTAGACGAAGTGAGTAATGGAAAGAAAATGAATCTTGCTCACTTAATCTAAACTCGACTGTCTGGTAATAATATGATCTTTTAGTCTTTTAGCTTTTTATGTTTTGTTACACAAGAAATCAAGTGCAATGCAATGCAAAAAAAAAAAAAACTGTTGTTATTATTATTGTTATCTTAGACTTGTTTAACATTAAGAAATTCTAAGTATCAAATGAATGTTTGTACAATTTTTAAATCAAAACATCTAAAAGCACTTATAACAAGCTTTACTTCAGAAACGACTACATATATTAAGGCTTGTTTACAGGCAGACTATCTTTAGTATAGGTATATATTGTCAAAAAAAAAAGTTTATTAAGATTAAAATGTTCAGTAAGACACTTAATTATTCATTCTGTTTAATCATAATCATAATCCAGCAGCCTGCCTCACCCAAAAAAAAGCAAGAGTTCTGTGGACAACTAGAGTTCCTGAAAAGCAACTAATACCCCAAAATGACAAATCCTCTGAAAACACAGATTTTATTGGTCACAGGAATGCAGACAGAGCAGTTCTTGCTCCATTTCCCCATAGGAAAACACATAATTCCCATAAAAATGGACTCTCCTCTATTAATTCATAGAAAGCCTTCTATAAATGACCATGCCTATCTCCAGAACATTGTGTGTATGATTATTAATTCCTTGTATATTGTTTTTTTATTTTGTATGTCATTTTTTATGCATGCTTATTATAGAACAAATAGTTAATGTAACCTCACCTATGGCATGTTTAGTATCTATGAATTCGTATTTTGATGATCTAAATGAGATTGTATATTTTATGTTGATACTGTGCAACATATTAGATGCTCTAATGCATTAGTACAGTGAGAAAGTTATTTTCTGTGGCCACGAGAATAACATTTCTTAGAGTTGATATGAAATTACCTTGAATGTTCGCTGGATGAACAGATTACTTGATTATTATACAGTTACTACTGGCAGCTGATATAAATAATTATAATTAATTTTCATGAATTTAAATTATTTATATACATTTCCCCTTTGAGCTAATTTGCTACAAGTGAGAGCATTATGTCTATAACTATGGCAAAAAATAATTTTTACTGTCTTTAACGTGGCTTTGTTTTAACAGCTTGAAATTTTAATTTAATTTTGTACTGTTTATTGTTAGCAGTGTTTTCCTTGCTGTCACTTTTTTAAAAATTTAGAATTCATAGAGGTGAGAAGACACAACACTCTGTCGTTCAGTAGTCATTGTCTACATCAATTTAAATAAGGGCTGTTTTCTGTATCCAAATTTAGAAAAAGATCTTTCTTGAAAGAAAACTTGAGGAATGATTTAATCCTTGTTAATCCACAGGCATTAAGTATTGATGGTTTGACCCGTCCTGTTGTTATTTTAAGGCAGCCAGGCTGGAGGACCAGCATCCCATCACCCCCTGCTGCTCTATTACAGGAAATGGGGTTCTGAAATGCAAACTCTCACAGCTCTGAGCATATTATATGATGAAAAAGTGCAAAAGGGCTGAGGTTTTGAGGAAGGGTTTCTCTGCATGTCCTGCAATATATGCTGCATCAGCAGATAACTGGAGCTCACATCTCCATTGCTAAGGGGATATTATCCAATAACATTACACCCACCTTCATCAAAGGCTTCCTGCCCTGGACGGGATGGATGGCAAATAATTGCATTGAATATCCAGGGAAGGCAAATAGTACAAAGGCATTCCCTGCAAGGCTGAAAGTTTTAATACACTCTAACTGCTTCCTCTGCACTCTCCTGTAGTGCAGTCAGAGTATCCGAGGTGTTTTACATTACTCAAGTCTACCTTATGTAGACTTCAGACATTCTTTAGAGCAGAACGTCCATTGAATTGTATTATTCGTCACTGGAGTCCCCCATGGTTCTGTTCTAGGCCCCCTCAAGTGGAAGAGCAGACTCTACACACACTACTGAGGGAAACGTCTCAGAATGAGTCTTTTCTTTTCTTTCGAGGATAGTCATAGTAAAATGGTTTACTTGTTCATACTTTTCTTTGCTTGACATTTGTTAAGCACAATAGGAAATTCTGTAGAAAATGTAATAGTGATTCTGATTTTGCAGAGGTGGTGCTTTCAGGATATCTGTCCGCGTGCTTTCAAATCACTTTCAGCCACTGTATGGTGTTAGCAGAGCAGGTTATCTCCTCTACTGTAACCATTAAAATAGCGGTGAGCATGTCACCATCATGTGGGAGTCAGAGGTGAATGCTCTGAATGCCTCCGGCTGCTCCCACAATAGCCATAGGAGCATGAGTTTTGGGATATGATCTCAGAGGTGAGGTGCTGATTGAATGAGGCTCAATGAGTCATGTAGGGCTTCTGTGGGTGGAGGTTCAGCTGCATAATCCACTCTAGTGAAGCACAGTGATGGTGTCTTCCATTCACCCACAGATGCACTCGGCAAAGGAAGACACCATCTGGAAATCACACCTGTGACCTGATTCATACTAAGACACACATATGCCACTAAAAAGGCCACAATATCACCCTGTGATATCCTTAGTCAAGGCTTTGTTTGACAAGTAGTCTCTCTGTATAGCATTACACTCTTTCTTTCTTTCAGTGTTTCTATATTCAGTGTCACTTTATGTTCAAGTAATTTCAACCAGCCCATGTTTACTCTTTGTATTGTGCATATTCCATGAATAATATTAGCTTACACTTTACACTTATCAGCATGTACTTACTATAGGGTTAGGTTTTGGTTTACGGTTAGTTGCATTGAATTATGCATAATTTATTACTCACAGTATTTCTGACCTGACTGATCACAACACAAGTTTTAAAACACAGACAATCTCCTCCCAAACCCTTATATCGAGAGAGGAACCCTCCAATCCATATATACTCCACAGGCCTGAGGATACAAGGCATTACAATGAAAGAGCAGATGTGGCAGAGAGTAAACATTGAGGCAAACTATAGAAAATCCCTGTGAAATTAAGTTGGATAATGGAAGGATGAACTAGCTAGACTTTCTCCAGATTATGTGTGAAGGTTTAATACACGCTTTTATGGTTCTCTGTAATGGTATTTAATGATCCAGAGATGCTGGAGATGATCAAAAGATTGCAACCTTCACTTCGTAAAACCAAAGAAAGCAATCGATAGTGAGCTCAAAGAGCAGCCGGCTGTTACCACCATGACAGCCTGAAATATTGAAATCATGAAATGACCGTTCAGACTGAAGCTCTATATTTAATCTCAGGGGTAGAGAAATGAACATATTACTGGGTCAGCTGTCAGGCCTGTCCTAATGAGAGACATCGGCCCATTACTGTGTCCATTATAGATGAACCTTTAATGTGCCAACACATTAGAGAGGACACAACTTCCAATTACAACCATTTTACCCTTTGAGTCCCTGATGTGTAAGTCGTGCTTAAATCTCTGGCCGTTTCAGAGTGTAACTGCCCTCTATCAGTGTCCTGTCAGAGTGATGTTGATGGATGACATCTGGACTGTTCTGCACACATTCACACAGTCACTTTCCATCCGTGCAATCTCATGCTCCAGCGATGGTGGTGATTTAATATTTTCTTTAATGTAGAAAACAAAAACTCTTTCACCGGTTTTCTCAGTAATAAGGAATAATCCTTCTCTTGTGAGTCACAATTAGCGGAGGTGATGATGTTGAACATGACTCGAGTTTTTAAAGGTGCTTCATTTCTGTTGAACCGCCTGTGATTGTCGCTGAGTGCAGGTGCTTCTTCTGGCTTTCAGCGGTGGAATAAAGACACACAGAAGTAGAGAATACAGCTATTGAATCCTTGTGTTTGCATGAGCACAGGCACAGAGATGAGCTTTAACATGCAAAACACAGTATGAGTCACTAACACAACGGTCACTTGGACAGCCACAGAAAACACTGAGATATTTCACTCCTATCACTGTTTCGCTCCATCTGCCTGCTATTTATCTTCAATTCTGGTTTCTTCCACAGGAGCTGAAGGTGACCCATCAGAATGGCTTCCTCTGCGCTCGTGGGACGCTCCTGGAGGTTTGACGCTGATGGACTCAAGCTGCTGTCATTGGGACTGGCTCTGGCTGCAGTAATCGTGGCTCTTGTGATTGAGAAGCTCCACTGACTCCACGTGTCACACGAGGCCTTATAGAATGAGCAGCAACCCAAGGACTCAAACTAGTGCATGAATGTAAAGACTTGTGTTTTAAGGTCAAATAAATGTAAATGAGGCTGGATAATTAGAGACATTACTTTCTTTTTTAAAAAAAGCTAATTAAAGACTTTTTAAATTGTAAAGTTTATTTTAAAGACTGAAACCTATTTTGCTGAGAACAGCTTGAATGCGTCTTTGGCGTTCTGTTCATTTTCAATCCCAGCAGTCTTTCATTCTCAGGCCAGGTGTCTCACTGTTGGCTTTGGGCTAAGAGCAACAGACTCTTCCCATCTTTGTTCCCAGCATAAAGCACATCTAATAAATGAGACTCCACACTCTCAGCTCCGTCTCCCAGGTTGTATTTCAGGAATGTTTTCTCAGGGTGTTTTGGCATGAGGGGGCTGCTTGGCACGCTTTATGTTGTGTTCTTGTGAAGCTTGTGTTTATGATCTTAGTCAGAATACTGTGTGTGTTATCATGTGTGTTCTTATATGTCAGATTAATTGAGAATATTATACAGTTGTTGACAGAATGAAGTGTATATAGATCCGTGTATATATTACGCTCTGATATTATGGGAATACAGTGTAGTAACTGCAAACATTATGCCAAACTACATACAGTACTGCTACGCTCATTCATTTGTCTTGTTCCCTTACTTAGTACTTCAAACTGCACTAATGCAAATATTACTTAGTGGTTCACTGTACAATGTGCAGATGCATGATGTTTGCAGTTGCTCACCACAGAACTGTTTATGTGTTCTTCAAACATTTCTTCAACAGAGGCTTTGTCAAAGCATCTTAAATGAGCTCATAGCTCTTCAGCAGTTGGGACCCATCAGCTCCACGTGGGATCTTGGCCCAGTGTAGCTTCAGAAATCCCCCACGCTGCTGTCTCATTCCTGACCGTGTCTTCACAGTGAGACAGGAGTCGGCTCTGTCTACACGAGTGTGTGCAGTGACAAAACATGTGAAACCTTTAGCAAGCGGAGATCCCTGGGCGCATGTGCATTGTCGACTGAAGCCTTAGCGGAGCTGACGCCAGTCCACTGGGATGTAGTCAACACTCAAGAAGAGCTGCACTCTCCCAACACCCCTGGAGGATCCTCTGCCTCCTCAGAGAATGTTAACAGCACAGATGAGAAGAGACCGCAGTGACCTCCACTCTGTGGAAATGCCAGCTCGTGTCTTTCTGAGCGTGGAGACCGAAAACTAAGGAAGAACAGTGTTCTCCTCAGGGACTCTGGGTTGTTGTGAGTTGCAAGAAATGAGCTCTTCTCCCGTCTGTTCTTGTAATTAAGTCAGTAAGAAATGAAAGTTACCTCCGTTGTCTGGCATAATCTTTGATGGGTGCACACTAGAGGTCTTATCGGGTCCTAAAATCTGTGCTTGACCCAAATTGACCCTGAATCATTTCTTACCCAAACCCAATGTGAATAAATTATTTTATTTTTAAGAAAAACACGACCCAAGACAGACCCAATGAAATTACACCCAAGTTGGACCCAATGGCATTTAATTTTGGACCCGACTGGACCCGAGCGTAAACGGCATTGACGTGTGTACAGCCTGCAGTCAGTCAGGAGAAACCCCAACCTGCAACCTGATCTCCACCGAAGGCTTCTGCACGCACAAGAGTATGAACAGCTATATGAACCTTATTAACTATATGAACAGCAGCATAATAAAGCAAGTGGCTTTTCCTGATGGATGTCATATCTATAAGATGATTTCTGTGCGCAAGGTTACAAACATATGCTCCTTTTCTATGTGCTTTCCTCACTTAACACGAAAAATGAAAGTAGACTATGCATTCAGGATAGTTTAAAATAATTAAAGGGGGGGTGAAATGCTCGTTTTCACTCAATATCCTGTTAATCTTGAGTACCTATAGAGTAGTACTGCATCCTTCATAACTCCAAAAAGTCTTTAGTTTTATTATATTCATAAGAGAAAGATAGTCTGTACCGATTTTTCCCGGAAAAACACGAGCGCCTGGAGGCGTGACGTGTGGGCGGAGCTAAAGAATCACGAGCGCCAGTTGCGTTGAGAGCGTTTGGAAGCTGTGACACCGTGAGGACAAAACCAACCAAAACAAACCATGGCTTACAGTCAGATTCAGCCGTTTATTCATGATCCAGAATCAGATCCAGAGGCTGAAACTGAACGAGAGCAGCAGCAGCAACGACTCGCTCCGAGCGGGGCTCGAACCTGGGTCTCCGATGGGAGGCAGACGCACTAACAAGGAGGCAGAGATATTTGAAGCAGTTTTACTCACCGCCTGCGGTTCCAACACACGATCGTGGCCCTTTTTCGTTGGGATTGCATCATCCTTAAGAAATAAACGATACGCAAATCCGGCGTCAAACTGGGCTTTGTTTGTAAAACAAGCATCTTCGAAATGCAGGGAACAAACAAAAACACTTGCACAACTCCGTTGATGCTCTGTAAAAATAAACTCCATCCACTGGTCCCTTAATGCGGTTTCTCTTTTGGTAATCTGTGCAGGGTTGTCTTGCCCTGGCAACCAAAAACACACTTCTTTTGTGACATTTGGCAACGCTCTCGCTCTGATCAGTGAAGTCTGTTGTGCTCTCAGTGCTCTGCTATACGGGAGCGCGCTCTTCCGGCAGAAGTGCCTCAGGACACATATAAGGAAATTCCGCTCCATCTAACGTCACACAGAGCCATACTCGAAAAAAACTTTCCGAAACTTGTGACAAACCGGAAGAGGTTTTTTTGGAACAAAAATACTCCTTCAAACGTACAACTTCATTTTTGAAACTTTGTCCATGTTTAGCATGGGAATCCAACTCTTTAACAGTGTAAAAAACTCAGTATGCAGGAAATAGCATTTCACCCCCCCCCCCCTTTAATCTCTAATCGAGTCCATTTAGAAAAAGCATGTTTATTTTAAATTACCTGAGACCCGAGGCTGTTCATACTGATCCCGATGTCCGAGGTACTCGTCGAAGTATTGGACCCGAACCTGCTCTGGTCTCAGGTCGGACCTCAGGGTTTCAGATTCAAGTGGACCCGTGAAGACCCGCACACTGATAAGGTCTTGATTTTTCGCTATCTGAGCCAAATTTTGTGAATTCTAAATGATTCCTCTGATCGTAGACCAAAATTTGTGCTCTATAATGGCTAGTTTAACATGTTCGCAGATTAATGACCATTGCAATCAAATTTCAACACCAGTGAAGTTCTGTCAGCGTCAGAAGTTTGGCGTGTGTTTTCTTCTATGACGAGGGTCAAATCCAGAGCCATACGGATCACAGAAGATACTGACGCAATTAATGCAACAACAACAAACCACCACTCGCTCCACATACAGCCTTCTCACTGTTTGATTTTCCATTTTTAGTCTAGTGCCATGAGTAAAATTAGCACTACATTTTGTGTTTGCTAGCCACCATCTCATCTCCACATGTGAATAAAGCTCACCATCACTGGATTGAAGCTCCAGTCATGTTTTCATGTGAATATCTGTTTTTAATGAGTGTAGACTGGTGTGTGGTCTGACATTAATGGCAGCTGAGATCCCGCAGTATGGCTTATATCTGGGATCATGTTTGTACACTCAGAAAAAGGTACAAAACTCTCTCTGGGGTGTAAGCTTTTGGAAGTTACTAATACGTACACTTTAGGCACTTTTACAGTACTATATACATCTATAAGCTACTAATATGTACAATTTAGAGTTAAGGTGTGATCTAGATGTACCCTTTTGCTTTTGTACTCTAGAGAACCTCCTTTGTACCTTTTTTAGTGTAAAGTTGTAAAGACTATTATAAATTACACAGTGTACTCCCAGCTTTAATAACCTTTCTCAAAATAACCTTTCTTATTCAGGTCAAATGTGTGGAAAACCAATAGTCAAATCTATTCACTTGTTGTTTCAGGCTACTCTTGCAAGGATATCTCTGAAATGCCTGACTGATCTGCCTAATTGAGTCTTCGGTTTTATTCTAAGTCACATGACAAACATTTTACCTTTTGCTAAATATTTTTAAAGCGAGTTCAAATGAATATACCTTTTTGTAAAATGGGTTTTTCATTCCACAATGTCATTAACAGATTGTCTAGTCATATGGCGAGTTAACACAGCACTTGCCAGAACTCTAGGTTACACGGTTAATCCAGTTGTTCTTTCACACATGAATCTGGTCATCTTTGATATGGATGGCTCCAGCACTGCATTAATGACCGATAACACACATCTTCCTGTTGTTGCAGAACCTGAGTCCTCTGTGCACACTGTCTGTTCATCTAAAGCAGTTTCTCTGGCTCTGTGTGTGTGTGGTGACTCCTGCGTCCGCCGGGGCTTCCAGTCTTTGATTTTGTCATTTACTTGGCAGCCTAGCAGATGAACACATTTCTTGAAGACGAGAGGGGGCGAGGGCTCTGATTGGCAGCTCAATGCCGGGGGTGTGTGTGTGTGAATATCGAAACAGCGTTTGTCCACAGTAAACACAGTCGAAGGGGATTGTTCAGCTCCAGCAGGACAGAAAGGACGGCTCCAGCTGAAGAAGACACACATGCATATGCACAAAGCATTGGTGTGGAGCCACTGCTCTCGCTCTGACCCATAATGCAGTGCAGGAGTGCTGCCAGCTCACTGTTTATTGAAGGTGTTGAAAGTTCAGTGCCTCAAATAGCTTTGTGAAGAGAGCTGCTGTCAGTTCAGCCTGAGGGAGCTTCTGCTCATAAACACACGTGTTTTATGTATGATCTTTTTTTCTTCTTCTTTTGTTCTTATTGAAGTTTATTATATTGAATAACTCGATGGCCAGCAGTGAGAGCACTCTCTCGTTCACCTGTTACGGAACACTGGTGAATTATACATATAATTATACAACTACACATAAAATAATAATAAAAAAACTGTTAGATTAAGTTAAAGTACTAAAATAACTTAAACTAAATAAAATAAAACTAATAAATAATCAATAAAAACTATGGAAATAAATGTAAAAATAATGGAAAAATGGCAAGAACACAACAAAATTACTGAAATATAGTGAAAACAAAATAAAAAAAAGAATCTTATTCAAAGCAAAAACTATAATAGTATATCAATTATACAAAAAAATAAATAAAAAAAAAAACACTGACTTGAATCAATGAAGACATTTTTAATGCCAAAACTTTGCTAAAATATGAGTCCATAATACCCAATAACACTTCCTCCAGTGAAAAAGTGTTCTGGTCTGAATCAGGAGAGAAATCTGCACAGATCAAGCAGCGTTTAAACCACTGTAAACAAATATGTGTCTGGATTTTGATGTGCGAGACGACAGGAGATGCACTTTTCACTGGAGGAAGTGTTATTATGGACTCTATGTATCTGAGTTTAAATCATCTTAAAGGGTTAGTTCACCCAAAAATTCTGTAATTAATAACTCACCCTCATGCTGTTCCAAACCAGTAAGACCTCCGTTTATCTTCAGAACACAGTTTAAGATATTTTAGGTTTAGTCCGAGAGCTCTCAGTCCCTCCATTGAAGCTGTGTGTACGGTCTACTGTCCATGTCCAGAAAGGTGAGAAAAACATCATCAAAGTAGTCCATGTGACATCAGATGGTCAGTTAGAATATTTTGAAGCATCGAAAATACATTTTGGTCCAGAAATAGCAAAAACTATGACTTTATTCAGCATTGTCTTCTCTTCCGTGTCTGTTGTGGGAGAGTTCAAATCAAAGCAGTTTGTGATATCTGGATCACGAACGAATCATTCGATGTAACCGGATCTTTTTGAACCAGTTCACCAAAATCAAACTGAATCGTTTTAAACATTTCGCGTCTCTAATACGCATTAATCCACAAATGACTTAAGCGGTTAACTTTTTTAATGTGTCTGACACTCCCTCTGAGTTCAAACAAACCAATATCTCGGAGTAATTCATTTACTCAAACAGAACACTGACTGAACTGCTGTGAAGAGAGAACTGAAGATGAACCGAGCCGAGCCAGATAACGAACAAAAGACTGACTCGTTCACGAGTGAAGAACCGTTTCTGTCAGACGTGTCTGATTCGAGAACCGAGGAGCTGATGATACTGCGCACGTGTGATTCAGCGTGAAGCAGACCGACACACAGAGCGTCTGAACTGAACTGACTCTTTTGGTGATTGATTCTGAACTGATTCTGTGCTAGTGTTATGAGCGCAGGTAAACCGAAGGCTTGAATCAAGGGCAATCATCGCCAATGACGCCATTACGTCGAGTGCAAAAGAACCGGTGAACCGTTTTCTTCAACCGGTTTATTGAATCAAACTGTCCGAAAGAAATACTGATGATCCGAACACCGATGCAACCGGTTCTTCACCCGAGAACGAGTCAGTCTATTGTTCGTTATCTGGCTTGGCTCGGTTCATCTTCAGTTCTCTCTTCACAGCAGTTCAGTCAGTGTACTGTTTGAGTAAATGAATTACTCCGGGATATTGGTTTGTTTGAACTCAGAGGGAGTGTCACATTAAACAAGTTAACAGACTAAATCATTTGTGGATTAATGCATATTAGAGATGCGAACCGTTTAAAACGATTCAGTTCGATTTGGTGAACTGAATGATTCGTTCATGAACCGGATATCCTGCTTTGTTTTGAACTCTCTCTCACACAGACACGGAAGAGAAGACAATGCTGAATAAAGTTGTTTTTGCTATTTTTGGACCAAAATGTATTTTCGATGCTTCAAAATATTCTAGCTGACCCTCTGATGTCACATGGACTACTTTGATGATGTTTTTCTTATCTTTCTGGACATGGACAGTAGACCGTACACACAGCTTCAATGGAGGGACTGAGAGCTCTTGGACTAAACCTAAAATATCTTAAACTGTGTTCAGAAGATGAACGGAGGTTTTACTGGTTTGGAACGACATGAGGGTTCCAATGAGAGTTATTAATGACATAATTTTCATTTTTGGGCGAACTAACCCTTTAATGCTGAATTTGTTTAATCTTTTGTCTTCTCCAGATGTTCACTGATGGACTGGAGTGCTGTGGATTATTGTGATGTTTTTATTAGCTGTTTGGACTCTCATTCTGACGGCACCCATTCACTGCAGAGCATCCATTGATGAGACTCTGGTGAAGAAACAAACTCCTCCTGATCTTGGATGGCCTGAGGGTGAGCACGTTTACAGCACATGTTCATCATTGGTTGAACTTTTCCTGTAATATTATCCAGGTCAACTAAACCCTGAAAACTAAGCTTTTTATTCATAAGAGATAATAAATGAAACAAGGTTTTAAGGAACAGTGGAAAACAACGTTCATGACAAGCTTGAATGACGTGGTATTTTGAGTCGCTTTGCTGATATTCTGTAACTGTTGTAAGGCAGAAGTGAAAATCTCGTGGGTTGGGTGCACTCTTGACTTTCCTGTAAATATGGTCTGAATATTTCATTCCTATCCTTAAACACGTCTCAGTTGTCAACACAATGCCCTCTGTCAGAGTCAGTAAACCCAGACAAACCACTATGAGACAAAAACTCTCTGTCAGAATAAAAGGAACTGTTTTCAGTCAACACACCAAAAAATGAGGACTGTTGAAAGCCACAGTGTGAACGGCATGTTTGTCTCATGCTAAATCCTGATAGAGTTTGACCATTTCCAGACTGTGCTGGCCGCTGTTCTCTGAAGAGTCTCTGCTTGTGTGGTGATGTTTGTTTCACGAGTTCACATCTACGTATATTAATACCGTAAGTTTATGCGTATTTGGCGTGCTGTCCGGGTGGAGGGCTCCGAGCTCGGGAAGTGGCCCGAACCCAGAGTACTCCCCCCGGTTGTGGTAAGAGTAGATGGATCTATAAGTGAGGAGAAATGGGGTGGAGGAGGGATGCTGAAAACGGTCAATGAACAGAGATAGGTTCTGCTGTCATTTATACCTTGTCATGAGTTGATTACTGATTGGTCTCCACTTGTGTTAATCAGGTTAATGAACTGCGACTGTTCCTCCCGAACTTTGTTATAAAACAGCATTTCACGAGTTCACATCTACGTATATTAATACCGTAAGTTTATGCGTATTTGGCGTGCTGTCCGGGTGGAGGGCTCCGAGCTCGGGAAGTGGCCCGAACCCAGAGTACTCCCCCCAAAACAAGAGAGCAAAAGGACAGCCGCCGGACTACAAACCCCCCAAAACGCAGAGATTTGGCGGGCTGACGTTTTTAGAAGTATGGTCGTTGACCAGGAGATCTCGCAATGCCTCTGGCAGAAGTAGAGGAGCAGGCAGGTCCTGTTGGTTACTAGTTGAGGAAGAAGCGGTTACGATGTCGGGAAGACAAGCTCCACCGTCTGCCTGCGAGGTGTAATGATATATTGACTAGATGCGTAATGTGTCCTCTGGGAGGCTGAGGCTCGCTGGACGGGTAGAGGAAATGAATAGGTATTTACTGCGTCCGCTGAGAGACTAGCGCTCGCTGGACAGACATGGGACACCAATAGATATTTCTGTGTCCGCTGGGAGACTAGTGTTCGCTGGACAGGCAGGGGAAACTAATAGATATTACTGCATCCGCTGGGAGACTGAGGCTCGCTGGACAGATATGGGAGACGAATTATGTCCCTGCGTCCGCTGGAAGACTGGGCTTGCTGGACGAAGAACAGGAAGAGATGGATGCATACTGCGTCCGCTGAGAGACTAGTGCTCGCTGGACAGGCAGAGGAAAAATAGGTATTTACGGTGTCCGCTGGGAGACTGATAGCCTGACTACGACGGACTTCCTACTTCCGCTCAATTTTATTTCGCTTCTGTACTCAGTCTGATACAGCGTCGGAGCTTTCGGTTTGCCACCGGTCTGGAAACAGCCGGGCCAATCAACGAGCAGAGGGCGGGCTGAGAGCCGTGACGTAGATGCTAAGCACAGAGTTTTAAATTGTAGGTTAGAGAAATCGAAAACTGAAACGACTGCGGAAATGGGAAACGAGACACGGGATGCAATTCGCTCTGTTATGGAGAACATTCAACTCTTTTTCAAACTGAAGCCAGAACAAGAAGAGTGTTTAACAACAGATTTACAGTGGAAGTTCAATCATAGATTTGAGTTCGATGCATGATGTCTGTGCTTCGATGCGGCTGTACAGGCGCATAACATACGTCATAACTAAACGTATCTGATTGGCTTACGGGTAACCAATGATTTTAAACTTCAGACAAGTGCCCCCTAGCGAGAGAGAAAACACTTCTCTATTATGCCATTGCAGACTCTGCTACTTCACTTTGCTTCGTAGACAGAGTCTGGTATTACCAGGCTAGGAGACTGAGGCCCACTGGACAAACAGAGGAAAAATAGATGTTATTGAGTCCGCTGTGAGACTAGTGCTCGCGGACTGATAGAGACATAGGTATTTTCTGCGTCCGCTGGGAGACTGAGGCTAGCTGGACAGACAGAGGAAAGAAAAATAATAATGAAAATAGATATTTACTGCGTCCGCTGAGAGATTTGTGCTCGCTGGACGGGCAGTGGAAACGGATCGATATTTACTGCGTCCGCTGAGAGACTGGTGCTCGCTGGACGGACAGTGGAAACAAATAAATATTTACTGCGTCCGCTGAGAGACTGGTGCTCGCTGGACGGGCAGTGGAAACAAATAAATATTTACTGCGTCCGCTGAGAGACTGGTGCTCGCTGGACGGGCAGTGGAAACAAATAAATATTTACTGCGTCCGCTGAGAGACTGGTGCTCGCTGGACGGACAGTGGAAACAAATAAATATTTACTGCGTCCGCTGAGAGACTGGTGCTCGCTGGACGGACAGTGGAAACGAATAAATATTTGCTGCGTCCGCTGAGAGACTGAGGCTCGCTGGACGGGCAGTGGAAACGGATAAATATTTACTGCGTCCGCTGAGAGACTGGTGCTCGCTGGACGGACAGTGGAAACGAATAGATATTTGCTGCGTCCGCTGAGAGACTGGTGCTCGCTGGACGGGCAGTCGAAACGGATAATATTTACTGCGTCCGCTGAGAGACTGGTGCTCGCTGGACGGACAGTGGAAACGAATAAATATTTACTGCGTCCGCTGAGAGACTGGTGCTCGCTGGACGGACGGTGGAAACGGATAAATATTGACTGCGTCCGCTGAGAGACTGGTGCTCGCTGGACGGGCAGTGGAAACAAATAAATATTTACTGCGTCCGCTGAGAGACTGGTGCTCGCTGGACGGACAGTGGAAACGAATAAATATTTACTGCGTCCGCTGAGAGACTGGTGCTCGCTGGACGGACGGTGGAAACGGATAAATATTGACTGCGTCCGCTGAGAGACTGGTGCTCGCTGGACGGACAGTGGAAACAAATAAATATTTACTGCGTCCGCTGAGAGACTGGTGCTCGCTGGACGGACAGTGGAAACGAATAAATATTTACTGCGTCTGCTGAGAGACTGGTGCTCGCTGGACGGACAGTGGAAACGGATAAATATTGACTGCGTCCGCTGAGAGACTGGTGCTCGCTGGACGGACAGTGGAAACGAATAAATATTTACTGCGTCCGCTGAGAGACTCGTGCTCGCTGGACGGACAGTGGAAACGAATAAATATTTGCTGCGTCCGCTGAGAGACTGGTGCTCGCTGGACGGGCAGTGGAAACGAATAAATATTTGCTGCGTCCGCTGAGAGACTGGTGCTCGCTGGACGGGCAGTGGAAACGAATAAATATTTGCTGCGTCCGCTGAGAGACTGGTGCTCGCTGGACGGGCAGTGGAAACGAATAAATATTTGCTGCGTCCGCTGAGAGACTGGTGCTCGCTGGACGGGCAGTGGAAACGAATAAATATTTGCTGCGTCCGCTGAGAGACTGGTGCTCGCTGGACGGGCAGTGGAAACGAATGAATATTTACTGCGTCCGCTGAGAGACTGGTGCTCGCTGGACGGACAGTGGAAACGAATGAATATTTACTGCGTCCGCTGAGAGACTGGTGCTCGCTGGACGGACAGTGGAAACGGATAAATATTGACTGCGTCCGCTGAGAGACTGGTGCTCGCTGGACGGGCAGTGGAAACGAATAAATATTTACTGCGTCTGCTGACAAACTTGTGCTCGCTGGACATGCGGGGGAAAACAGAGCAGATAATATATGCATAATATATATATTTATTTATTTATTTTTTTTTTATTTTTTTTTTTTTTTTTTATTTTTTTTTTTTTTCAGCGCGTCCGCACCGCATCGAGTTGAAAATATCTCAACTTTTCAGAATGCCGCAGCGCAAGAATATCAGACCTGAACCAGGAAGTTGGTCACCAGATCACAGGGTAACCAGTTAAACTGCATGGAGACACCGGAGAGCGCCTAGATGTTTTCTCTGAGGTGCTCGCTCATCGCAGTTGTGCTGCCGTGGTACACCATATCGGTTTTGCAAAGGGAACAAAGAGCCATTTTATTTGTCCTCTGTTTAAAGTATTCTCATACTTTTAATAACAGTGGTCTCGGTTTGTGAAGAAAGTTGCATTCTATTATTCGCAGTATGCCATTATGCGAGATGTAAACAGTGTGACGCGTTCACGCATTTCACACGCGTCAATGTATTTTGTAGTCGACGTAAACGATGATGTCGACGCGTCGTTGCAGCACTAATTAGTGGTGGAAATTATGATTCTTTCTAGAGATTCGTTCATTTTCAGTTCATTCACCAAAATGATTCATTCAGATTCGTCCAGTGATGATTTCTTCGTTTTACGCAAAATGTGCCACCAGGCGGGAAAAAAAAAAAAAAAAAAAAAAAAAAAGAGTGTATTATGTCTTAAGTCAACGAACGCGTTCACTTGTTACAAAAGCTGATCTGGCTTTATTAAAATGTGTGTGTAATCGCATTCAATATATAAAGTCTAATTGAGTTGTTCAGATGAACAAAGCACAAGGTTTCTTGCCTAATTAGCATTTTAATTGTTTGGTCAAACAGTTTGTATATTATAAATTCACATCCATAAATCGGGGATTAAACCTTTCTTTTACGGTCTATGGATTAAACGTGGAGTTGCTAAATATCAAAACGAGCGTATGTGCACAGTACTGTACCTATAACTGCGCTTTGCATTTTCGAGATTGACATGCTAAGTAGCAGACTAACCCGGTTTACTCTAATTTCGTTCACGAACAAGGTAAGCTATGTGCCAGTTCATTTTCATTCACGAACGACATGTATCCGTTCATTCAGTTCGTTCACGAATGACATGTGTGCCAGTTCAGTAATTTCACTCACGAACGATAAGATCTCTAGATCTAGTTCAGACTCATATGAAACTCGTTCATTGAAGGGCGTATTCGTTACTACATTCAACGAATCACATACTCTGTCACATCTCATACTCGAAGGCTATCGGCTCGAGGTTGAGTAATTCTTTGACAGGATGAAATGGTTGTTACCCGGTTCACTGAGCTGCGCATGCGCTGCTTATAGCGCCGCGCTGCTATTGAGGGAGAAACTTCGTTGAACGAGAAATATGAGTCAGTGGATAACATGAGCGATTCGTTCACCTAAAAGATTCGTTCAGCTAAAAGATTTATTCAAAAGAACGATTCGTTCATGGACGACACGTCACTAGTCCTAATGGATACATTTGGAACACTGGTTTCACGTTGTAGTATAGACTGTGGAAACAGAGGCTTCTGAAAACTATGAATGTCATTATACAATGAATATCATTATGTCTGTAAAACATACCAAGACATGATTATGGCAATAACATTAATTGCAGTTATGTGCTATTCACTTCCAAGCAATTCTAAAGATATTTACTTGCATGCTTTTCATATTACAGTCCTAGAAAGACAACAGAATTTTACTCACACTGCTGTCCTGCGGCAAAACGAGGGTAGTGATCACGCCAGTAGATGGTGAAATATGCCCCTAAATAAATTGGTCCTGCCAGAATAATTGAATGAAACTTATGTCTGTAAAACCTCAGTGAGGTTTAAACGTGCACGGTAAGGCAGGTAATATCTTTGGACATTTCCGTGTGGATGATGACTACGTCATAGCTTCATTTAACAACTTTAAGCCTCCTTTCCACAGCACACGGCATTTGGAAACGATTGTCGCATACTGGTCGTGCAGCAACTGTTACCTTGACGTGTTCAACATGGTAAAATTAATAATCAGTGTTGGGCAGTAGCGTCGCTACAAGCAGCGAAGCTAGTTTGACTACATTTCTCAGTAGCTTGGTCGTAGCTTCGCTACTTTCTGAATCGAATAGCTTTTCAGTAGCGAAGCTACTTTTACCAAGTAGTGCGGTAGCTTCCACACAAGCTACATTTCGCAAGCATTTCTGAAGCTCAAACTCAAATCGGGAAATACAACTGCTAATATCGCTGATCCTGGATCAGTAGTGACGCTCTTGTTCGCGTTTAAGGTGGATAGCAACCAATCATCTTTATGATGCATTACCGCCACCTTCTGCTCCGGATGGTACCACTCCTTGGCCAGTCACGCAAAAAATTATTTGATGAAATGATGGCATAGGATGAGGTCGGAGAACATTTAATCCCGAGGAGTGAGTCGCCGTGGCCGTACCTCGACAAGTACATGACACTGACCGAGATAACAGAGAGAAAATATGTTTTCAGATGCTGCTTGTAAAGATTAACAGGGTCCCCCTTACGATTATTGTGATATATTGTAATATATTATTTTCCTTTTTATTTCTAATATTTATAATTTAAATACATTTAATAATAGTTAACAAGATATAGGTAATTCTGACCTCGCACCGATAGATCTGATTAGAATACATCACATCCGGTCGGGCGTTCGCCCACGGTCTAATCGTGGAAGTGTAAATATTTGTACGCATCCGAGACTCAATTTGGATCTGAAATTCCACATGCGTATGTGATCGAATCTCCACGCGGCTCCCGCACTACTTTCTAGCCGAAAACCTGTATTTAGCGTCTTCACCTGAAAATGTATTAATTTATGATGCACGGTCTGTGCCGCTAGAGGAGGCGGCCTCAAACTGCGCCTCGGCCGGAAAAGCCGCGGTGAAGGGCTGAGCCGCGGCGGGAAGTGAGAGAGGCCTGCTGCTGCTGCAGTAGGAACTGAGGAGCGGGCTGGTTGGGTGCCTGCTGGAGCTGCGATTTCAGCGCTCAAAGAGAGCCCGGTCTTGATCGGATCGAGCGTGGTGTCGAGCGAGGTAAGCTCGGCTTGCACGGTCTATTGGCCACGACGTGTGGCTTGGCGAGAAGAGCAACTGTCGCGATGACGTTTGATGGTGCTCAACTGCCGTGTTTAATGATCATGGGTGTCAGAAAAAGTAGCATTTCTGAAAAAATCCCCGGTATGGATCTCCTTGCTGGAAGGAAAATCGGGTCTGTGATGAGAAGACAGACAGCGCGAACCGGGATGCTGAAAACGGTCAATGAACAGAGATAGGTTCTGCTGTCATTTATACCTTGTCATGAGTTGATTACTGATTGGTCTCCACTTGTGTTAATCAGGTTAATGAACTGCGACTGTTCCTCCCGAACTTTGTTATAAAACAGCATTTAGTCAAACCCAGGGAAATGAGTTGGCGGGGTTTTTGTGAACTTATGTGTGTGTGGTGCTTTTTATCCTCTGTTTCAGCTGGGTGGCCCTTGTGTCTTGGATTGGAGCATCTCGCTGCTTTATCTAATCCACACAAACTTCTGCTGCTGCAGTGCATGCTGGGAGATCAGCAGCCATTGTGACAGCGAGCGCTTCTGTTGAGTCGCCTGGACTCTCGCCAGCATTGCTTGTGTTGAGGCTTAAGCCTTTGACTTTGAGCAATTGAGGGTGTTTGAATACGTTGGGGAGGGACCTAAATAAATATTTAGTCTGTCTAAACGGTTGTTCATAACCGCTCTGAGTGACGCACGCCTGAACATCCAAACATCAGAGAAAAAACTGCTTGTCTCATCACTTAAAGCTGCGTTAAGAGTCGTTTCATCTTAATCTCAGTCGTTGTTGTTGCAATGAAAGAGAAAGAGGCCTGACAGTGCAGAATTATTTAAAATCATCTTCAGAAGCTAAAGACACAGAACCTACATCACAATCAAGTCACCTTCATCTCTGTAACATGTCATACTTTAGAAATGTTTTATTATAAAGTAGGAAAGTAGGGGTGATGCTGATCATATCTCCAGTGATATCAGTGATGCACCAGTCAGTAGAGCTGAATCCCTTCACACACACATCCTCTGAAACACCTCGCTCCAGCTTGGGTCATCTGTTTGGTCTCTCGTCATTCTGTGTGCACTGACCCAGGAATGGACGTCATGGCCATTTATTATGGAGCGTGTCTCTCCGTCCCTGTTTGCCTTATTTTATTTTAAAAGTGTGACTCCAATAAGTGTTTCTTATTTACTTGTAAAAGTTTTGAAAAAGTTAATAAAGATATGTAAAAAAAAGTGTGACTCCAAAATCATTTGTATTATGAATATGTATATTTTTCTAGTTTACCAAGCTCTAAAATGTTTTATCAGGTAGATATTGAGTATAAAATAGTTTGTATTCATATATTTTAAGTCATGGGGTGTTTAAATCTTGTTCAGGAACAGAAGTCATAAAGGTTGAGGAGCACTGCTTTAGATCATTTCAGCTTTAGTCACTTACCTCACATCAGAGCAGACCTCACAATACAAATATCACCGCTTTCAATAGTAATGTTACTGAATAATACCTTTACATGGTACTGTTTTTTCTCAGCTGTCAGGAATAATGTGTGTCAGTGAATGTCTAAGCAAGACCTATATTATAGTTACCGCAACTGAGTTCAATATTTTTTTTTACCTTTATATTGCTTTAGATTTTTCAACTGAGTTGGACAGTTTTTATTCTTCTACAGTTTTTCAAGCATCTTAATGTTCTCTTTAAATCAACAACCTAGAGATATCTGTTTTAATGAAATGCTTAAGACTGAAGAAGAAGGAATACTGGGCAGCCTTTTTCAGAAAGGGAAACACATTTTTCTTGAACTTTGATAGATATGATGCATCTTAAGGGTGTGGATGGAGATCCAGAAGTGAACTGTATTTACACACAGCCATATGGACACATGTACTCTTATTCCAGGTATTCTCTGTACCTTAAACTCTTACGGGTCTGAAACGTGCTCAGATGATTCATAAGCCACGGATGATGAAGTGGCGAGTGCAGGCCGAGAGCGGAGCCGTGTTTATCCACTGTGAGCCGTCTAATTACAGCTGACGAACGGCCCGCAGCGCTCAGCCCTACATCCTCATCTGCCCTAATGACCGACAACTTCCACTAACTGAAGATAAGTTACACTATTTGGAGTAGCGTAATGATGTTACTGAGCCATTATGGGACCAGAATGAAATGAATGTGTATAGTGAGAGATGTTTATTCTGCTCTCCAGCCAGATGAGTGCAGCTAACTAGCTTTGTCCTCCACCACTCAGCCTGTGCATACTGTAATTTACCAAACTGTAGTTGTTTTAGATGTACTCAGGAAACTATCCTGTGAAGTGCCTGAAGCCTAATGTTTTATTGTCCCAGGAGTGCTTTGGGACTCCGTTTACACTTTTAAAAATAAAGGTTTCAGAGGAGGTTTTTGCATTTTCTCCTGGAGAGCTAGCGTGCTGCAGACTTCAGTTCCAACCCTGCTTCAACACACCTGTCTGTCATGATCAAATAGCCCCCTTTTATGGTCTTTCAGTGATGGCAGCAGTGTAAGCATTATTCATATCTTCAGCCGGGTTCTCTGTGACTCCATGACGACACGTGCTTCATCGTCATCATCATTGCTAATTAGCTTCTGTTCAGTACTCTTTTATTTTTGCTGCCGCTCTTTCTGTGATGAGACATCTGCTGACATCTCTCCGAGCAGGGGGTCCTACATATGAAACGCAATTAAAGATGTTTATGAAGCTGCCTCACAGCGAGAGGAGGAGAGCGAGACACAACAAATAGAGATGAAGAGGAGAGGAAGTTAACACTCTGAAGAGAGATTCATCTTCCTCTGCGCTGCTGAAATCGTCTCCAGACAGCTCCAGTTAACTCCGTGTCAACCGTGACTCCTACAAACACAGAGAGAGGAGCTCGGGGAGGAGAACACAAACTGTTCAGCTCAGAGACAGACACACAGGGCTTTGAGAGAGAGACAGAGGATTCATACAGGGCAGCACTGACAGTCTGTTACCCACAATCCTCCAGTGCTGGGTAGAGAAGCAATTACAGTTTCACAGGTTGGAATTAAAATCCCCTGTGGTATGTGACAGAGAAACACGAGCTGTCAAAGTGATTTCAAGCTGTTTATCTCCCACTGTGTTAAGACCAAAAACTGATTCCTACAGCGAATGTCATTTTTTTCCACCCACTCAATCTTTGAAAAAGAGAAATTAGAATTTTAATTAGCAAGAAGGTAGAAGTGGCACATATTGTGCTATCATTTGAAACAAACGTTTCTAGGTCATAGTATCTGTAAAGAGAAGTATCAGAGGATTACACTTCTCCAGAGGGAAGAGTTTCTCATTGGGAGTTTATCTTTCTTCCTGTTTTGGTGCCTGGAGGTCCTCTGGTTTCTGTCCATGTTCTGTTATATAAGGTAGCGTTATTGCTTCTTTGCTCACTTAATCTTGGATTAAAAGACAATTCACTAAATTGAATTGAAATTTAAGATGTAGTTATAAAAAAAACAAAACAAAAATGATTTTTTTAATGCTTATTACTGTAAAGCTTCTTTGAAACAATCTGTATTGTATAAAGTGCAATATAACCAAATGTTAATATTAATAGATGCCATCAGCTCTAATCTCATCTCAATTCTATTCTTGGATGCAGCAGTAACTTGTGAGATATGGACTGAATTATTAACAAAGTTGTACAAATTTGTAACTTGTAGCATTTTTACAAGTATGTAAACGGTTTGGAGACACTGAACTAAAACGAATGAAGAAATCTTTTTACTGAAATGTCATAATTGCATTTGTGGCAGTTATGAGGGAAAGGAGTTCCTCAGTGCACCTGCTCCTGTGAAATAAGATCATGCTCTTTTACAGTAGCACGTCCATGAACTATAATCGTCACACCACATGAATCATAGACTCGAGTAATGAAAAATACATGCAGCATCTTTTTAGATCTGCTGACCTGTGTGTGCTTTTTCTTGCCTTTTGCAATATAAATATGTCTGTTTTGTGGCACTGAAGTCGTTTAAGGTGGAAATTGTTTCTAAACTGCCTCTCTGTTGTTCCGGAGAGGGTCAGAGGCAAATTGAATAAATGGAATGGGTCATTCACCATTTTCTATAATTTCTTGTGCTTAAAGTAGCATTTCTTCACATCCCTCCCCTGTGTCGTGGTCTTTCTCTCCTGTATCTTGCTGCCTTTTGCCGCTCTCTTGATCTGGCCAGAGACCCTTTTCTGCCCCAGAGAGGGAGTCAAATCAGGTTGGTCATGGATTCAGCCTTTGATTCAGTGCCAGGACATTATCCCGAGCAAGCTGGGAGACCCGGAGCATCGTGAGCCAGTTTGGCTTCAGTCCTCCCTTGCTTCAGTGCACCTGATAAGAGAGCACTCCATATGCCCATGAGAGAGGCCTACTACCTAGGGATCCAGACTGAGTACAGTATCTCCGCTCTCCAGGTCCACCTCAGCCACAGCGGAAGAAAACACTGGCAGCACAAACAATCATCAACAATGGCTTCCATCTAGCGGGAGAGAGAGATTGATTCTGCCCAGCGGGGGGTTATAGGTCAGAACGTGCCTCTGGGAATCTTCTGTGCATCTGTCCTAAACAGCTTTGAGTCCCTGGAGACAGAGATGTCTGTGTGCTCTTCCTTTACTGCAGTTCTTTCCTGCTAAATTCATGTGGATTTCATGTGTTTGGCTCTGCTTGGATGGACTCAGTATTTGCATGAACACAAGCTGACGTTAGGTTTTTGCATGCCCTCTTTGATAGCAGGAATGTTGCAGTTCCCTCCTGTTTTCCATGTGAACTTCCACTCTAAACGAAGACAGGACTCCCGGCGCGGGTGAGTTGGAGGAAGTCGATACGGGCCGCAGCTGCTCCTGCTGTTGGCCGTTATGTGCGAGCGTGAGGGCTCTCTCGCAGGAGTCTGTGTTGTACGATGCTGACAGTGAGTTTCTGCAGGCGGGAGACCAGACTCAGCTCAGCCGGGTCAGCATCTTGGCTCTGGAGTTACTGTTGGGTTTGTGGATTGATTCCTGAGCCACTGTCTTGGCTGCAGGAGTTGGACTGCACTGAAAACAAGAGTTATATGAGTTGGGAGATGGATCATCATCGGCTGCAGGGCTCGTGTTTGACCTGCAGTTCTCATCTCACACACAGCTGCACTCACTTGCTCTTGGCTTTAGTCAGAGTTTATATCTTTTAATGAAGATAAACTTTAATTTTGTCCATGTTTCATAATGTCATATTTATTAATTTTAGTCAATTCAACTCAGTATTTGATTCACTCTTCAATTACATTTCACACAGCTCAAGCGTCAATGTCTGACATTCTTGATTATGTCTGGATTATATATATACTAATCAAAATTTTTCCTTTGAAAAACGGAGTATTGTACGTATCTTGAGATGTTATATTTTTACTTGTCATATTTTCATCAAGAGTTTGCTGATGCTTGAATGAAATTGTTTAATTACTACCATGATGCAGTTTTTCTGCCAAAAAACTAAAACAAAACAGACTTCACTGTTATATGATATACTTAACGAATGAGTGAATGAATGAATGAGAATGGTTCAATATGTACAGACTGTCATAAATGAAAATTCATATTTTCCAGAATATTTTATCCACTACAGTGTTCCTGTAGCTCAAGTGGTAGAGCATTGCGTTATCAAGGCTGGGGGTTTGATTCCCGGGAACACATGATAGCTAAAAATTGTTAGCCTGAATGCACTGTAAGTCGCTTTGTATAAAAGCATCGGCTAAATGCATAAATTTAATTTATTTGATAAAAACAGAATTTCAGTCTGAATGATCGACACCCAGATTCACATTTCTATCCCTCAAAGCGTTGTTCAAATGAAGTTTTTGGTCTCCTCTAGCTAAATCTGTAATTATTAAAGACATTGACAAAAGGACAACTGAAAGAGCAGATATGTGCCGTTGTTTTTGAGTCTTCTAACACTTCTTGTTAACATCTGTACCAGCATCCCTGGTCTGGCACCATTAATGAGTGTGTTATTCGAGCCTGTGGAGGAGGAATAGCATCTACACTTCATAGTCACACTAGTCCAAACCAGCACATGCTTTCAGTGTGGTTCCTCTCTACAGCTGAGTCTCCAGACATGTCTTGACATGAATGATGTCCTCCACTGTGCTGTGGATTCATTCTATATGCTGTGCTCTTCAGCCTCTTACGTGATGGATGTAATCAAGACTGGAGGCGAGAGGCCCCCGAATCATTGTCTGGCAGGAGGGCACGGGGCCAGAGGAAGGGGCACGGGTGGCAGATGGTTGCCAGGGGCCCTGCCGGCTGCTCTTTGATTAAAAAGTGGCTCCTCTGTGAAGCTGTGAAGCAGCGGGGGTCTGTCCCATCCCACTGCGGTCACCCATCGCTGATTAGCCACAGATCAAGCACAACGAGAGATCATAGACGAGACTGTGGGAGGGAACGGGGGAACGGTGTTGCTTTCGCATTGCATCATCTCACAGTAACGAGATCAGGAGCTGTCAGTTTTAGACGGGCTAATGGCTTTAACGGACTGTCAGAGCGGATGATAATGCCTTTTGGCTTCTGATGTTCTCCAGACGTGTTCTGCTGTCACATTACTGTAAATGCCCCCTATTCAAGCAGCAACTGGCTGATCAACACTTAGATTTTGTCCACTGTCTCTCAAATCCTCTCAAAGGCAAGGCTCACTAAAAAAAATAATTAATGGAGAGGAGGAAGAGCACCTAACACATCCTTTTACAGAGGAGGACGAAAGAGAAATCTCAGACCTGTGAATGGACCGGCGTATCACAGATAAACTACAGTTACTTCCAAACACTTGTTTGTGTTGAGTTGCTTTCTGCTGCTGAGCTAATCAGTAAATCATAGATTCTTCTGGTGTTTTATAGAGAACAAGATTTCTCTGCATGGCGAGGGAAGTGTTGTTGATGTAATGGCCAATATATGGGTGTTTGGTTGTTACTCTACCGCTCCCCATTTCTTCGTATTGCGCTAGTGTTGGGATCTGAACCCAAGCAATTACAGCCCCCAAGAGTAAAGACTGTGGTATAACGGCATTACAGCAGCTGTTCAGAGTCTCTGCTGTCACATACTAGTTTAGGAAGATGTAGGAAGATGTTTTCACATTTTCACTCATTGCTAAAATCTTGTTAAGTTTGAACCACTGTGCTGTTTTATGGAAAAAAAAATGAAAGTACAGTACACTCCAGATGTCATGGTGTTTCTGTCTCACCACAGAGCATGTAACATTTGACACATAAACATCTAAGAAGCCTTGGCTTTGAGATTACAAAGGATGTAAAGTTTGAAGTCTGTATTTTTGAAGTCTCTGATCAGGGCTGCCGTGGATAAATCCCTGCTGCTGGAGACCAGGCGCTGCTGTCCAAAGAGAATACCTGACTGCTTTATTTTTGTGCATGAAGTGAACTGTTTTGGCTTTTCAATGATGTTTATGCTTGGAGTAACATGCTTCAGTGGATCTCTGAGTTTCTTTCATTTGGAATGGAGTTTTTATCCATTACAGACACTGCTGAAGAGGCAACTTCTTTTGCCGGTATCACAAAAGAACAGGTATGCTGTCAGTCAGAGCTGCAAATATGCATCTTTCTTTCTTTTTCTTTTTCTTTGTAATCTTCTGTCAGTCTGATCTTCCCCAGGCCGTGAGCTGTCTGAGAGCCTGTGATGAGTGGCGTTGGTACGGCTGCCCACTGAACCTCTCTGAACCGAATATATGCCAGACTCCACATGGAGACATCTCCCTTCCTCAGTCCACCCACAGATCAATGGGACACACGTCCACTGTTGTACAACATGCTGGTGTCTGATAGTCCATATTGACTGATCGGTCTGTGGCTGTGAACTTTGCTCCCATGTTACTGATATGATTGGCAGGTCCATTTGGGTTTTGATGTATTGATTTAATGTCTTGCCTTTTTGGCGTGTCTCCTGGGACGGGTTATGTGTCGTTGGGATCTCAAGAGCCTTGGCCCATTTGAGGCCAGAGGGATGAATATGATTGCTTTTCTTCCAACTGTGTTTATATCGGTCATTTTTGATTCTACAGCATAAGTTGTGCCCTTTTTTCACTGCAAGCTACAACACTCTCCACACAGCATGCAATCGTTGATAGCAATTATAAATCTAATTGGATCTGACACAAAAACAATGGCCTTTCAACCCTCTCATTAGTAGAAATGTGCCTTGTCCTGTGATAATTAACCCTCTGTGTTATTCATGCCAAGACTGGATGCTGGATTCGGATGCAGAACATCCTTTAGTTAAACTGACACAGAAATCAGATTCACCTTCTGCAATAATAAGAATTTCAACTAATATGAATCACAGGTGTGTTTCCATTAAATGTTTTAGAATAAAATTGTGTCTAATCTAGTCAGAAGTTAACATTAATAATGGTTCAACAGATTTCTAAAAGAAATGCTGTTCTTTTGAACTTTGTATTTGTCTGTGAATCCTAAAAAAAAGGACTCTTTTCAACATTGATAATAATCAGAGATGTTTCTTGAGCAGTAAATCATCATATTATTCTGATTTCTGAAGATCATGTGACACTGAAGACTGGAGGAATGATGCTGAAAATACAGCGGAGCATCACAGAAATACATTACACTTTAACACAGATTCACACAGAAAACAGATGATTTATAATATAATAATATTTCACAATATTACTTTGTTGTATTTCTTTATCTATATTATACCAAAATAGTCAACATTACATAGTTATTTAATATATTAATGTCAATAACAAACTTTTGTTTGTGATAACATTGTGTTAATATTTTTGTCCTTTGTTGTGTTGATTGTTGTTTTGTGATAATGTTTTGATGTTTAGTTGTTGTTGTTATTGATTTAATAAAAGTATGGGTTAAAAAAATCTTACACTCTCTAACATACTCATACACACTCTCTCTCTCTCTCTCTCTCTCTCACACACACACACACACACACACACCCTCTCACTCTCTCTCTCTCTCTCTCACACACACACACACTCTCACTCTCTGGAGAAAAGCTTGTTTCCATAGTGATCTGCTGTGTGAGTTTCCATAACTACCTGTGTCTAATCGATAATGCTAATATTTATACTGGAATCCTCTTATGAAAGACGCTTCATTCCATGTGTGCCTGACTGTGTGTCTGATCTGCTGTAAAACTCACACGGACAGATGGCCATCGATCTGTTAGTTAACCACCAAATTAATCTTCTGTTGTATATACAACGGATTCATCATATCTGATTTAACTACTGTTTACAGAGTGGCAGAAATCGTAGACTTTACCTGGAACTGGCAGAATGCACTTGATACAGATCTGAATGTCAACACAGAGACAAACACACACACACAAACACACCCCGGCCAGCGTGCACCTGCTGTTGTGATTGAAACACTCTTAGACTGGTGGGATATGGGATGACTGGTTAACGGGCAGCATGAACCCACTCATCTGTGTATGAGGGCTAGTTAAAATGTGCTGTCAGAACAAACAGTTCTTTATTTGAACTTCACGTTTATAGCAGCTGTAAACTTGCACACAGCCTCGTGTCAGGCAGCAATCACAGAAGGGGGTTACCCCGGCAAGGCACTGGTAATCTCTGGGGTTTGGGGTCAGTATCCCGCAGGGCGTCAATGCCTGCAGCTGCCCCTGTAATTCCCTGCACAATGAACGCCTTGTTCTGAACTCGAATCCACTGCCGTAAACAGCACACGCAGCGCTAGCCTTGGGTTCATGCTCACCTCAGACAGGAGCAGTCCTTTCAGATGTTAAACCGGAGGAACATGTTCTCCAGCGACAGCTGAATTCATTAGATTCTTCAGATCTTTCTGGAGGTTTGCTGTTGTTTTGTGAAGCTAAAAAAACAAAACATCCTTGCGTCACCACACATAACTCTTGATCTTTCTGACTCTGAGGCACCTGCCTGTCAAAGACAGCATTTTAAGCATTTTTAAAGGCCCCTCAAGATATTTATGATACTTTGCTGTAATATATATATATATATATATATATATATATATATATATATATATATATATATATATATATATGACAGGCAGGTGCCTCAGAGTCAGAAAGATCAAGAGTTATGTGTGGTGACACATAAACTTTAATTGAAAAATGGTCCCACTTTTTATTGTGTCCCTAATTGTAACGGAGTGACAGAGATGTGAGACGTGCGGATCCATATGCAAGCTTTTATTCCTTGACATGGTCTAAACACAGACAGGGTCGAAACAGGAGCAAACAGGTATGGTATGGGCAAGACACAAGAATAATCCAAGGTGAAGCATGGGTCTCCGATCAGTGAACAATATCCAGAGGCCTAAGCAAGAGGAGTAATCCAGAATCCAGAGCAAAGGGTCAAAATATGAGTAACAGGGCAAAGCAAGTAAAAGACTAAACTATGAAAACTATAAACTGCAACAAGACTATGGAAGACTAAGAAACAAACACGGAATGGCTTGGTACAGCAGCTATTGCTAAGGGAGGGATAAGAGCAGAACAATACTCGGCAGTTTGAAAGTGATCTAAGTGAGTGTTATATAGTGGATGTGTGATGGGTTACAGCTGTGTGTGTGTAATCAGTAAATACAGCTGTGTGTGTGATCAGTGTCTTCAGCTGTATGTGTGTAATTAGTGCAATGGATGATGGGAACTGTAGTCTGGGGTGACGTGCAACAGTTAGTGTGGTGCAAGAGTCCATGTAGTGAGCGAGTGACCTCTGGTGGTGAGTGAATGGAAGTTCATAGACCAGATCATGACACTAATACCTGTGTACTTACAAACTAACTACATGTGAAAGTAGTATGTAACCACAGTTTTTGTACACATCGGTACATAGTTACTACAGCTGTAATTCTTCTGTAACTACACACATGTGAGAGCCCTTCAAATAATAGTTTGTGTAAGTTTAAATGTGTAAAAGGACATATATAAATATATTTTGTAATACCAGAATGTATAAGAGTAATTAGAACCATTTGATCCAGTTGTGGAGATGGGTAGGTTTAGGGTTAGGTAAATTGGGAGGAGTTGGATCTCAAATTGGAGTTGTGCATCAGTGTAATACCAGTGTACTTGCATGGTAACTCCTCAGGAACTGTCCACAACATGAAGTGTAACATTCTGCACACCAACCACAATTTATCCTGATAGCACACTTACATCTCGGACACATCTATTGTGCATTTACATCTGCAAGACAATTTTTTTAGAGTGTTTGCTCATCTGCAATGCATCTATTGGATGTTTCCTTTTAGATGTCAAATAGATGTCTATTAGATGTCTATTAGATGTTTATGATTTGGTATGTATGTAAAACTGACATCTCAAAGACGTCTGTCAGATGTTTGTAGATCAGATGTTTGTCAGATGTTTGAGATCTTTAACAGACGTCTTGCAGACGTACGTGTGCTATCTGGGTATATGTAAAGCCTAACTTACTGACCACTGCTGTGTAACATCAGAGTAATTACATGATAAATCTTATATAAAGTGTAACACTTTAACAAAAATGCTTAGTTCTATTACACATTTGCACTTACACACACCATTCAGTGGGTTGTAACGTGTAGTTACATAAACATTAGAGCTGTTGATACTATGTACCAATGTGTACTTACACTGTGGTTACATACAATGTACACACCTACTTACTGAGAACACAGATATTAGGGACACAATATAAACAATATGTTTCTGACCTTTTTTTTATTTTTTATTTTTTATTCCCATGACCTTTCCAGGTCTACACATCACACTTTTAAAAAGACACACTTTTTAAAAATATTTTATTTTATTTTATTTTATTTTAAGCCATCTTGAGGCCCTGGACCCTTGATCTAGATCATCTTAAATAGAGTCATAAAGGCCTGTCAGCATTGAGTCACACCGCAGTGGCTCTACAGTGATCCAGCAGGGACTGCCTGGTGCACGCCCGTGCATGTGTGTGTGTGTGTGTGTGTGTGTGTGTAAGTGGAAAGAAACTTTTTTTTCCTGTAGAACATAGTTTGACTGAATTACAGAACACCAGGGACATATTATTAATTACCATTCAAGTGAAAAAAGCATGACGTGTTAAAAACTAATTGATTAAGTGGAGCCTATTGAACTTGAACTAATAAATATGATATGAAAAAAATAAATAAAAAAATAACATTGATTAATTGGCTGAGAAATGATTGGAGACTGCTAACCTGCAAGAGTTTAAGAACACATGCTGAAGAGAGCGCTCATGATCCAGAAGACGAGGCGCAGGGATGCTGCTGCTGGGGTTTGTGGGTCACTCTTTTGCACTGTAAAGGTCAAACCAAGCATTGATCCCGGATTGTTCAAATTCATCAACTTATGCACCACGTTGATGATCTTAATGGAGCTTTGTCCCACTTCCAGCAGATCCAAATGTTTTCTGCAGGAATCAAACAAAAGATTTGTTGTGCTGTTTTTTTCTTCCAGATAGCAGTGATGAATCTGCCCTGCCTGTGTGGAGATCGTGCCATCCTCCAGGGAGAACCGGGATGGCTGGGAAACAACAGCTCTGGACTAATATTTTTCTGAGGATGGAATGGAATCTTCTGGAAAACATCTCTTCTTCATGGCATCTGCAGTGTGGACTAGAGCTTATATAAACTCATAATCTGGGTCTAATTGATTTAAGAGTCAGTATAAGGAGCAAAGCTCTTTGAATTAAACTTGTGTTGAAGAAAATCTCCTCGCTCCTGATGAAGAGGAGTCCAGTCTGCCAATAACAGTCATAAATGAATTCTCCGGAGCAGATGCCATTGTTTAATTTCCACATTAAAGATGTCATTTGGAGGTAATTAGCTCGTTTGCCTCATTATACCACCTATTAGAACTTCATAACTCTATAATCAAGATCTTCGAATACTACATTTGACTCTCCATCAATGCAATTATTATCCTCAGAATATTTCCTATTACTTTCTGTGACCTCGCTGCATCTGTCCTGCCATTAATTACTCTCAAGCCTGTATGAGTTTTCTTCGAGGAGCACAATCTTACAGCTAATTACCTCTAGTTAAACGATCAGTGTGTTTGTTAATCAAGCTGTTGGTAAACTGGAATAAAGCTAACAGACCAGCAGAGAGTGTTTATTGTGCGTGATCTGCTCTAATTGTTTATGAAGGATTCTGATGTTTTATTCAGCTTCACAAACAGCATCTGATCATCTGAGAGGATGTCTACAGCTCTTCTCTGTTGTGTTTTGACTGGTAGATTTTCTTAGTCAATTAGTCTGGATCAGAACACAATTTTCATGTGCTGCACTTTATATTTTTACAAATGACTTCTCTCAAGCTGCTCCAGTCTGAGGTGCTTGAAATCTTCCTGACAAGTGCTTTCAGTATCACTTTAGATTAGAGAACACACTTTCATTATTAACTAAGAGTTCTTCCCCAATAAACTCCTAAATAGCTGCTTATTAATAGTTAATAAGGTAGATGTTTCATACAGTAGTAGTATGCTGAATATGTGTTTAATGCTGTATATTGAATTATCTTGTTTCCATTGTCATTGGAGTGTGATGAAAAAAGGAGTGAGGAAAGAGAAGCTGAACGCTGAAAGCCTCAGCAGGGTCTGTCTGGTGGATTGAATCTGATCCTGTGTTTGCTCGTCTTATGTTCATCAGGAACGAGACCTTCACAAACGTCCAGGTCTTCTCTGTGATTGCTGTAGACGTCCTCTGCTTCAGGTGAACGCTTGTCAAATGAAAGCTTGACCTTTGTGATTTCTCAGGGCAAAGGCAGACTATAGGACAGGAATATCAGCTGAAATTATTCCGTCTTGACATTTCAGGCCAGGAGTCAGTTTAGCATTCTGGACCCGAACAAGAGCGAAATGTCACCTTTATTTACTCTGGGAATTCTCCAATTAAACCTGACTTTAAAGCCACATATGGCCCGTGTGTTTGCTCTGTGTCAGTGAAACTGAAGTGTCCGTCTCATACGGGTGGCATTTTCAGTAATGCTGATGTTGACCCTGACAGTAACCTTATTCCACTCGATTTAGGATCACCTCCTCTCGCTCTCACTCTCTGGATCCACTTGGCTGCTCGAGTCATTCGTTTTGACGTGATCAATATAACTTCTAAAGCAATATAACCACAGGATGCCTGGTCTAGTTATAAAGGGCCTCTCTGTCTCTTCATTTGGGAAGATAATGTGATTTATACACAGTCTGTTTCTATTGTGCATCGACTGTTAAATGGATTTCTTTTGTCATTGGTTTGTTGTGATTTAGTGAGAACATCCTTCACGATATTCTCTGTCTCAGCAGTTTTCAGCTCTGAGATAAACTTTTATTGAAGCTCTTTGTCCTTTATATCTGTTGTCTATCAGTCACATCCAGAGATAATATAATGTCTGCCCAAAACACACACTACACTCTGGAGGAGTCTGGATCTTCATTTGCTTTTTAAAAAGTGCTTTAGTCATTTGAAATGAAGGAAAGACACTCTGTGGTCAGCATGTGATGGTTTGCTCTGTCCAGATCACACACATGGGTTTGGCTGAAGCTGTTTGACACTGATGCTGGTTTGACCCCTGATGACCTCACTGTGACCTCACTGTGACCTCACTGTATGTGATGAAGCTGTTGACCCTAAACTAGATCAGGTTAATGCAGAAAACACACACACACACACACATACTTTGTTCTGTGGCCGTCTGTCTTTATTTCTCTATGGTTCTGTGGTTATTCCTGCTCAGCACATCACTGCACACTAATGAAGCTGCCACACAGCCGGTCATGTGCTCAACACATTGCACAGATACACACTGTTATATAGTTATGAATGAGCTTGATAGATGATGGCCACAGGTAGATCGATTGGTTTTGCTGAATGGGTTATCTGGGTTTTTGTGAAGTGAATGTGTGTTTTGGTGATTAATTAATCTATTGATTTTTTTAAAGCAGCAGACGATGACCGCTGTGTGTGTCTTTGTAACACAGCATTGGTTCGACCTAGGAGTCACATTAAAGGGTCGCCAATAGAGATTCAGGTAATCAAATTTCAACCTATAAAGCTATTTTATATTTTATTTATTATATTTTTATGATGTTTCTGTTTGTTTGTTTTGTAATAACATTATTTGATAATATTATATGACAAATATAGTTAGTTCTATTTATTCTGGTATGAACAACAATATTGTTAAAATATTTGTGTTGATGTGAGGGGAACTAAAATAGCCCAGGCTTTGTTTATAGTTTTTATTAATTTATTATGTTTTTAGTATCTATTATTTAGATAATTTCTCGATGTAATACCAAATTATGACTTATCACATCATTTGTAAACGATGAGGCGGTTCTTGTGAACTTTCCTTGTCCCACAACTGGCCATGATCCAAACCAAGATGAACAGCTAAAGTCATTTTTCACTAGTGAAGACCCTTATTTATCAGCTGGGCTCATGTGGATTACTTTAAGAAGGCCTAAATATGGATTGTGGACCATCAAAACTGGTCTACATTGAGCCCCATTCACTGGCATTAAATGGAGGAAAATCCTAATCCTTGTGTTTTCCTTCAAACCCTAGTTTCTCTTCTGCTGAAGATGGAAGTCATCTTCATCTCGGATGGCCTGGAGGTGATGAGGTGAAGTGTTCTTCAAGGCTGTAAGATCTTCAGAGTGCTGGAGTTTCTCTGGAGTCTCCGAGGAGCGCTGACTGCTCCACACCGCCTCTGTTTAACTCTGCAGGCTGACACTTTTCTCACTTACAAACTCCTGTTCCTCACTGATAGAGATTTACCCGAGGTGTATTATTTGGCTTTGTGGAAATGCGCAGGATTGCTTTCTGCTCCAGTCATCACAGCTCAAAGCACGCTGGCTCGAATGAAGCGAGGAACCATGAAAGCAGGGTATTCAGCACACGTCTCTATCTAACGTTCACCTGGGTAATAACATTTATTACTCTGAGCGAGCGTGATACTTCAGCGCTGAGGAACCGACAGAACACTGGCTTATTAATGAAGCTCCCTGTGTTCAATTACTAATAAATGACAAAGAGATAGTGTGAGTGAAACGCAGCCTCTCCTCTTGAACTATATTTCATCAGAGCTCATTGCTGTAAGGTCTCTGGTCGCATCTCGGACAGCTTTTGTTCGCTGGATGAAGGTGTAAATGGGCCACTACTGAAGACACTTGTTTTTTACAGTCTCTTTCAAAAACTCATGATCTGTTTCACTGTACAGGGCTGAGTTTCCCAAAAGCTTCGTAAGCCTAAGATTGTACGACTGATCTTAATATTACGGTCTGTTTCCCAAAAGCATTGTAACTTAAGTAGCACTTGAAAATCATCGTAGATCTACGAGTTCTCTGGAGAAATCGTAAAGACCTAAATGCATAGAAGACAGATTTATGTGATCACCTGTTGAAGGTGTAATCTACTGATCCTAATCAGTAGATTACACCTTCAACTTGATTCAAGTGCAATGTGATTATAATAGAAGGATTTGATTGTGCTTGTACACTTTATAACTCGTGGGGGTTTGTCAATGACTTGCTGAAGTGCACAAAATCCATGTATTGAACCCGGAAATAACGTCACACACTCTCTCGCTATACTGTATATAAATAAATAAATTTAAATAAATGTATGCATTTAGCAGACGCTTTTATCCAAAGCTACTGACAATGCATTCAGGCTAACAGTTTTTTTACCTAACATAATAATATATTATATACTTTATATACTTATATATTATGTAATGCAGTATTAGGTTAACAATCAATCAATCAATCACCTTTATTTATATAGTTCTTTAAACAAAATACATTGCGTCAAAGCACTGAACAATATTCATTTGGAAAACAGTGTCTCAATAATGCAAAATGATAGTTAAAGGCAGTTCATCATTGAATTCAGTTATGTCATCTCTGTTCAGTTTAAATAGTGTCTGTTTTAATTTGCAATCAAGTCAATGATATCGCTGTAGATGAAGTGACACCAACTAAGCAAGCCAGAGGCGACAGCGGCAAGGAACCGAAACTCCATCGGTGACAGAGAGGAGAAAAAAACCTTGGGAGAAACCAGGCTCAGTTGGGGGTCAGTTCTCCTCTGACCAGACGAAACCAGTAGTTCAATTCCAGACTGCAGCAAAGTCAGATTGTGCAGAAGAATCATCTGTTTCCTGTGGTCTTGTCCTGGTGGGCCTCTGAGACAAGGTCTTTACAGGGCATCTGTATCTGGGGCTCTAGTTGTCCTGGTCTCCGCTGTCTTTCAGGGCAGTAGAGGTCCTTTCTAGGTGCTGATCCACCATCTGGTCTGGATACGTACTGGATCCGGGTGACTGCAGTGACCCTCTGATCTGGACACAGACTGGATCTGGTGGCCACGGTGACCTCGGAACAAGAGAGAAACAGACAAATATTAGCGTAGATGCCATTCTTCTAATGATGTAGAAAGTACGGTGTTATGTGAAGTGTTCCGGTTCCAGTTTACCTAATTAATGCAGCCTAAAAATCCTTTAACGGATTTGGATATTAAAACCATATTAGTATGTTATGTGTATGCCAGGTTAAAGAGATGGGTCTTTAATCTAGATTTAAACTGCAAGAGTGTGTCTGCCTCCCGAACAATGTTAGGTAGGTTATTCCAGAGTTTAGGAGCCAAATAGGAAAAGGATCTGCCGCCCGCAGTTGATTTTGATATTCTAGGTATTATAAAATTGCCTGAGTTTTGAGAACGTAGCGGACGTAGAGGAGTATAATGTAAAAGGAGCTCATTCAAATACTGAGGTGCTAAACCATTCAGGGCTTTATAAGTAATAAGCAATATTTAAAAATCTATACGATGTTTGATAGGGAGCCAGTGCAGTGTGGACAGGACCGGGCTAATATGGTCATACTTCCTGGTTCTAGTAAGAACTCTTGCTGCTGCATTTTGGACTAGCTGTAGTTTGTTTACTAAGCGTGCAGAACAACCACCCAATAAAGCATTACAATAATCTAACTGTAATGATAAAACTTCCTAATCATCCGGAAGAAGGAGGCGGGAACCGGCGCACAATCAAAATGAAACTTTAATATTCAAAATAAACACAAAACAGCGCACCAGCCCCTCACAGACGACTGGTGCGCATAAATAAAAACCAAAACATAAACTAAGATCCCAGGCCTGGTCCTCTCTCGTCCTTCACGGTCGTCGCTCCAGTTTTATATCCTTCAATCTCCTGCATGGGACTCGAGACCGGCTGTGGGGCGCAGATGCAGCCAATCTCCAATCACTACACCTGGCCTCACTCCTCGTTCCCACGCCTCTCGGCCCCGCCCCACTCGCCACATACCCCCATCGCCCCTTGCAGGCCGGGGGGTGCTCTCTAGACTGCGCTCTACTCCCCCCCCCCTCCCTCCGGGGGGACCGCTCACGGGGGCCTGCGGGAACCTGGGGGTAGGACAGATGAGGCGAGAGAAAAGGAGATGGAAGGAGGAGCGACAGAGACGATAGAGTGGCGTCTAGATTTAAAGTGCAAGAGTGTGAGTAGTTTTAATGATAATTAAAACCATGACGGCGGTTTTGGGCAGCCGGCAGGAGTCCCCTTCACAGGGGCAGCAGGCTCCGGCCCCCTGGCGAATGGCGCCGACTCCACCGCTCCCTCACGGACGGCAGCCGCCCCTCCATATCGTGGGCGGCCAGCAGTGAGCTCGCCCGTCCCCGGCAACTCGCTCCAGCCCAACGCCTCGAGCGTCCATGGCGGCACACTTCATAGCCAGCTCGAAGGAACCGCAGATTCACCACAGCGGCGAGGGATCTTCAGCAGCGCGTCCCTCCTTCTCCCGGGTTTCGGCGCCACTGTAATGATAAAACTTTCTAATCATCCGGAAGAAGGAGGCGGGAACTGGCGCACAATCAAAATGAAACTTTAATAATAATAATAAGTTTTATTTATATAGCGCCTTTCCAGAGCTCAAGGACACGTTACAATAAACAAACAACAATAAAGGCAATTGACAAAGAGAGCAAACAGAACAACAATAGGCAAATGAGAGTGCAAGTACAGTAAGTGAGAATTGTGTAGATGGGGCAGCAACCAGCAGAGAGAGAGTAAAAAAAATAAAATAAAAAATAAAAACACACTAAGACCTATAACATTCAGAAAATAGGTGTGTTTAGAGCATGGATTTGAATTCAGAGATAGTGTTAACAAAACGGAGTGATGGGGGGAGAGAGTTCCACATTTTGGGCGCAACAACACTGAATGATCTGCCCCCCATTGAAGCAAGGCGATGCCGAGGGACAACGAGAAGGCTGGAATCAGCGGATCGTAAAGAGTGAGTTGGGGTGTAGGGGTGAAGCAGGTTACAGAGGTAGGGGGGAGCAAGGCCATGCAGAGACTTAAAAGCGAGAAGGAGAATTTTGAATTTAATACGGTAAGCCACAGGAAGCCAGTGAAGATCATGCAGAATTGGGGAAATATGTGCAGAACACTTGGTGTGGGTGAGTAGTCTGGCAGCAGAGTTTTGAATGTATTGTAATTTGGAAATGGAGCTAGCTGATAGGCCGATGAAAAGTGCATTGCAGTAATCAAGACGTGAGGTGACACATGCATGGATGACAGTTTCAGCATCTGAGATACTGATAAAGGGACAGAGCTGAGCGATACGACGTAGATGAAAGAATGCCAATTTAGTGATGGAATTAATGTTAGAGTGGAAAGATAGAGAGGAATCAAAAATTACACCAAGATTTTTAACAGTACTAGATGGTTTGATAAGAGAGCCGGCGATCTCACAGGTGAAGTTAGTAGGAATTTTATTAGTGAGTGATGAAGGTCCAGTGAAAATAATCTCAGTTTTGTCCATGTTAAGTTTTAGAAAATTTGAATGAAGCCAATCTTTTATTTCATGTACACAGGCAGAGATTTTGTCAGTTGTGAAAGATAAAGTTGATGTACAGGTAGTATATAATTGAATGTCGTCAGCGTAGAAATGATAATTAAAACCATGACGGCGGAGGATCTGACCAAGAGGGATTATATAGATTATAAATAATAATGGCCCAAGAACGGATCCCTGAGGGACACCTTGCTTCAGGGGGACAGTGGGTGAGCGAAAATTCTGAAGTGAAATGTAAAACAGTCTGTCAGAGAGATAAGAGGAGAACCAGGAAAGAGCAGCACCAGAAATACCCACATCCGAAAGGCGTGAAATGAGTAGTTGATGGGAGACGGTATCGAAGGCAGAGCTGAGGTCGAGCAGCAAAAGCATAGACAGAGAACCAGAATCACCAGAGAGAAGTAGATCATTCAGTACCTTAACTAGTGCAGTTTCAGTACTATGCATAGGGCGAAAACCAGATTGAAAAGGATCAAAAAGATTATTTTCAACTAGAAAAGACTGAAGCTGGGAGGCAACAGTACTTTCCAGTAATTTAGCTATGAAGGGGAGATTTGAAATGGGATGATAATTAGATAAAACTGAGGGATCAAGGTTGGGTTTCTTGAGAACAGGGGTAACAGCTGCAGTTTTGAGTGACAGAGGAAATGAAGCAGAGGTAAGAGATGCGTTGATGAAGTGAGAGATAGGTGCAGAAATAACTGAATGGCAAAGTTTCAGTAGAGTAGTAGGAGCAGGGTCAAGATGACAAGACGAAGGGTTGGATTTCAAGATTAACTCAGAGACAGAAGAAGGAGTAGACAGAGAGAAAAAAGGCAGGGATTGACCAGGTTGATTCGGCAGATGACTAATGTTAGTGGCATCATTAAAGAGGCACTGGTTTACGGCATCTGTCTTTTCTAGCATGTGAGCCAAGAATGAAGTGCAAAGTTCATCAGAAGCTAGAGCAACATGAGATGGAGGTTTGGTAAGCTTATTTATTGTGTTGAATAATGCTTTTGGCCTGTTGCTTGATTTATTGATTATAGCAGATACAAAACTGGAACGAGCCAAACTCAGGGCCGATTTATAAATCTTGATATGTTCGATGAATGCCAAATGGTGAACAGTCAGGCCAGTTTTCCTATAGTAACGCTCAAGCCGTCTACCAGTGGCCTTTAAGATACGGAGCTCAGGAGTGTACCAAGGAGACGAATGTGTGGAAGGGACACTTCTAGTCTTGACAGGAGCATGCTTATCTAAGATATCCGAGATTATGGAGTTATAGTTGGATAGTATCAGTGAGGGTGAGGAGATATCAAAGACATCAGAGAGATTAGAAGAGGAAACGGAGGTACAAAATAATGCAGTATCAACAGCTTTGAGATTGCGGTAAGATATGACAGTTGTAGAACAATTCTTATGCATAGGCAGGCTGAAGCTAAAATCAAGAAATTTATGATCAGAAATACCAGTGTCAGTAGAGGTGATGGAAGAGATATTGGCCATTGATGTACAAATCAAATCAAGGGTATGACCACGGGTATGAGTAGGAAAATTAACATGCTGAATTAGATTAAAGCATTCAAAAATAGAAACAGCAAACAGCATCAACATGAATATTGAAATCACCAAGCAGTAGAATGGGAAATGACAATGAGCAGACAAGGGTCAACAGTTCACTGAGTTCAGAAAAGAAGTTAGACAGGACCTTAGGAGGTCGATAGAGCAAAATAATTATGAGAGAGTCAGCCTTCAAAACCATGTACTCAAATGTATTGGTGTCGTGAAAGTCAAGTTGCTTGATACGGAGGTTATCACGATGGATGATAGCGAGACCACCCCCTTTACCATGGGGTCGCGGTCTGGACAGATAATTATATCCATCTGGCGTAAGTAGATTTAGCTGTAAAAAATCTTCAGGAACTTGCCAAGTTTCAGTGAGAAGAAAAATGTCAAGGTTATTGTCAGTGATCATTTCATTGAGATAAGGGGCTTTGTCCGAAATTGATCGACAGTTCAAAAGGGCAAAATGATGATGCGAAGGATTCAAATTAGGTGTATGTTGCTGATCGCTATTAGTGAGATAGATCAGAGAACGCTGGGTAGACAGTTGTTTTGGCATGGAAGATAGTCTATTGTTGGTCCAGATGCAAGGAGGGGAGTCAGGCTTTGAACAATAGGAACTCAAGAGTGTTCGCCGCGAACGATGTGTGTATCTTGGGCGACGGAGAATCCCTAGTCTCCGACAGTATTCATACGTCACCGAATCAAGACGCGGGCGGCAATTAAAGGCCCTCAGTTGTGATGTAGAATATTCAATATCCATCGCAGATGTAAGACAAAAAAATAATAAGGCAGAGGAAAAAAGAAAAAATGTTTTTGCACAAGGCATGTTGATATTGAGAAAGTGAAAGCCCAACCACAAGCAAAACCACGTTAGCCAAACCTGAACATCACTTCACCAAAACAGCTAACTAAATAGGAGGCGACGCACCCAGATAGTAAGCAGTAAACAAACGGCGCAACCGATAGAGAGAGCGGTTAACTCACCCATCTGAGGAGCCGAGTGTGGTAGAGATGTAACAGGGAAGAAAGCTTGCAGCAGCCCAGCGGCAGACTTATCAACAGTTCAGTTCAGAGTTTAAACAGTGGAAAAAGGATTAATCCAACCAGGGGTGAAACAGCTGCACAGACGCGCACAGTGTTCGCAACGCCTTGCAGACAGCAGAGGTGGTCAGTGCGGTGACAACAGTCTAGGTCAGAGAAACGGAGTAAACATCACAGAGTTCCGATGAAAAGAGAAAAAAGGAAAAAATATACGAACCAGACAAACAATACAAACAATCCAGGATACGAAGCGGCAGCACAAACGCGCACAGCGTACTCGACCCGGAACCGGAAACCGTTTAATTCAAGATGATATGGATTGTCAAATGAGTTATTAGAGTTAACTAACACTAAAACCAGAAAAAAGACAAAATCACAACATATTACTAAAGTTCACCTAAAATTAAAATGAAAATAAATAAATAAATAAATGAAACTAATTCAAAATATGAATTTAAAACTATAAACAGTATCTCAGTGAAACTAAAATAAGGGAAATGTGTGAAATATGTTTAGATTAAAATATGGTTTGTGTAGTAATGAATATGATAGTTGAGACACCGTTGAGACAGTGAGTGTGTTCAGAAACATCTACAGATGATTCACAGCCTTCATTTCTCTCCAATGAAGCTAATTACACCTTAATTAAACAATCTACTCTTCATAGATCTCCTCAGGTACATATCCAGACCTAACATTGACTGGAGAAACATTTAGAGCAGTTGGTCAGGGCCGGGTTTCCCGATAACGATTAAGAACGTTTTCTACGAGTAAGTTTATGATCGTTCGTTATTGTTTCACATGTGTTTCACAACAATGCACTAAACACAGTCACATGTAGCTGTTCTTTAAGAGCTACTTAGGAGTCACTGTCCGATTGTCAAGTGCTGAAATCTCACCTTATAGAATGACTCTTCATTATAGTAAACAATCGTTTATTGATGTCAATTATATTCCTTCTTAGAGAAAAATGGTATATGTGAGGATTTCCAGTCAGGATTCAAAATGAACACAAAACAGTGCACCAGCCCCTCACGGACGACTGGTGCGCATAAATAAAAACCAAAACATAAACTAAGATCCCAGGCCTGGTCCTCTCTCGTCCTTCACTATCGTCGCTCCAGTTTTATATCCTTCCATCTCCTGCGTGGGACTTGATACCGGCGGTGGGGCGCAGGTGCAGCTCATCTCCAATCACTACACCTGGCCTCACTCCTCATTCCCATGCCTCTCGGCCCCGCCCCACTCGCCACACTAACCTTGTCATAAAAGTCATAAATGCATGGATTAACATTTCTGCATTTGACATTGAGAGCATAGGCCGTAATTTAGATATATTTTTGAGATGGAAAAATGCAGTTTTACAAATGCTAGAAACATGGCTTTCTAAGGAAAGATTGCGATCAAATAGCACACCTAGGTTCCTAACTGATGACGAAGAATTGACAGAGCAACCATCAAGTCTTAGACAGTGTTCTAGGTTATTACAGCAGAGTTTTTAGGTCCTATAATTAACACCTCTGTTTTTTCTGAATTTAGCAGTAAGAAATTACTCGTCATCCATCTTTTTATATCGACTATGCATTCCATTAGTTTTTCAAATTGGTGTGTTTCACCGGGCCGTGAAGAAATATAGAGCTGAGTATCATCAGCATAACAGTGAAAGCTAACACCATGTTTCCTGATGATATCTCCCAAGGGTAACATATAAAGCGTGAAAAGTAGCGGCCCTAGTACTGAGCCTTGAGGTACTCCATACTGCACTTGTGATCGATATGATACATCTTCATTCACTGCTACGAACTGATGGCGGTCATATAAGTATGATTTAAACCATGCTAATGCACTTCCACTGATGCCAACAAAGTCTTCAAGTCTATGCAAAAGAATGCTGTGGTCAATTGTGTCAAACGGAATATAATTGACATCAATAAACGATTGTTTACTATAATGAAGAGTCATTCTATAAGGTGAGATTTCAGCACTTGACAATCGGACAGTGACTCCTAAGTAGCTCTTAAAGAACAGCTACATGTGACTGTGTTTAGTGCATTGTTGTGAAACACATGTGAAACAATAACGAACGATCATAAACTTACTCGTAGAAAATGTTCTTAATCGTTATCGGGAAACCCGGCCCTGACCAACTGCTCTAAATGTTTCTCCAGTCAATGTTAGGTCTGGATATGTACCTGAGGAGATCAATGAAGAGTAGATTGTTTAATTAAGGTGTAATTAGCTTCATTGGAGAGAAATGAAGGCTGTGTTATTAGTGAATCATCTGTAGATGTTTCTGAACACACTCACTGTCTCAACGGTGTCTCAACTATCATATTCATTACTACACAAACCATATTTTAATCTAAACATATTTCACACATTTCCCTTATTTTAGTTTCACTGAGATACTGTTTATAGTTTTAAATTCATATTTTGAATTAGTTTCATTTATTTATTTATTTATTTATTTATTTTCATTTTAATTTTAGGTGAACTTTAGTAATATGTTGTGATTTTGTTTTTTTTTCTGGTTTTAGTGTTAGTTAACTCTAATAACTCTGAGCTGTAAACGCACCAGCGATGGAGTAAATATGGACACAAACTGAGTATTTTTGGACAAAGCATTGAATTTGGTTTAGTGACATACATTTTCTGTTTAAAAACATTTAAATCCTCATAGTTGGTTTCAGGTTTAAACGAATGTTCAGAAATGTTCAGTGGTCTCTGAATGGTGTGCCATTGTAAGAAATGCATTAAAATAAAATGGTGATTGTGTTTCTGAACGCTCTGACTAATGTGGTAAACCTGTGGTAAACAGTTATTACAACTTGACAAGGCTGAATGAGTGTTTAAACCCCACACATCCAGACCAAACCCATTCCCGCTGATCTATTCCTGTCATGCTCCCCTCCTCCTCCTTTCCCTAAATCCACTCCCTTTGCAATTCTACTTTCAATTTTCTGCTTTGAATAATTTACAAACGGCAGGCCAAATGCTTATTTGGAGTTGTGCATGCTTTAAAGAGAATGTGTAATGATTGCCGATGGGGTTCTGCATTAATCCTATTTATGTTGCGAGACCTTCCAGATTGACGATCCCTCCGACACGCGGCACATCCCATCAGCCCACATCCACGCCTCTGCTCTCCAGCGCGCGCGCGTGTGTGTGTGTGTGTGTGTGTGATCCAGCCAGGCCTCTGTTGTGTCGAAGCTCCTCTGCTGTTCTTCTGACAGATGTGTTTCTCTGAGAACATTCGCTCATGTTCATCCGTATGCATGAAGTCCCTCATTCAGAGCTCAGCCCGAGAGACCCAAACATGACACGTGTGTTTGATGTGCTTGAAGTAGTTGTTGCGTTTTAGAAGTTCATCTTTGAATGTCAGAAAAGCAGAGGGCTGTCGGCTCATTATAAATAATAATATTTTTAGCAGAAACTGGGAAGAAAACAGACATGTATATACAGTACATACAGCATTTCTGTCTCATATCTCTGCACCGATGAAGCTTGAAGTTTGTTTCTAAAGGTTTTCATGAGTGTATAATTAACATTGTGTTTTCCTTTTACAAGACACTACTGCATTTTTCCTTGATACTCACTGTCATTTCTGAAATCCTGAATGGGATTTTGATGAATTCACAATGCATGAGTGATTGCTTAGAAAAGTCAAATGCAGAGCACAGCATGATGTGTGTTTAGAGACGCACTTGCTGCTCATTTCTCATCTGTGTTTATAATGTGTTATAATGTGTTTATAATGTGTTATAATGCATTTATAATGTGTATATTGTGTGTCATATGTATGTATTATGCACTGTTATACTTGTCTGGATGGAGTTGGGATGATAAAAGGATTTGATTTCACAAACTTTGAGATATTAGAAGATATTACACACTGAGGGTGATACTGCGATGTACTCTGCGATGTTACCATACACTCTTTCGGGGGTAAATCAGGTGCAATAGTGTTGATGGTTTGAAAAGGTATCTTCGCCCCACTGACAGCTTTTTGCCTTTTTCTGAGAGTGTGCAGTGACTGCTAAATGTATGTGTGTGTCTACTGTGATGTATTATTGTATCTGGAGAGGCACGTGTTCTGTGTGTGTGTATGAAATGTGTCTGCTCACCCTCAGGTTAGTTTACAGCACCATGTGTTATTTACCTGAATACATGTGAATCTCTACAAACAAACTAGCTGTATAGCTTCAGCCCATCTTATTATTGGATTACTTGATTCCCTCAGTGTTCAGTGATGTTGAGGTGTGTCTGGACTTTCATAAATCTGTTAACACTGTGATGCTGAAACCCAGCAGATGGACAGTCATTTTGTGTAAAATTTGTGTGAAATTAAACTCGATTCACCATACGCTGGCATGCGGTGGAGTTCACATCCATTACATTCTAATCAGCAGGAACTGTGCTTTTCACATTATAGCTGGAATCAAGATGGTCAAAAATAGCGGATAATGAATTAATATGATTTGTTCAATAAGCGCAGTAATTCCGTGCTCGGATCCGGCTGATGGAAATACAGTGTGCTCTGGACAGATCAATTCACAGTCTCTCCAAAGAAGAGTTTAATCGAGTCATGTAATCATGTTCAAAGTCATATTTAGCAGCTGGATTTAGTTTATAGATTATAGATGATCTGATTTCAGTAATAGCTCACATGTATAAGCAAGCTTTTAAAGTAGCCGTGATGTTTCAGCAATCAAGGATCATCTTTCTGAAATTGTTCTGAAATGGCTTTGGCTGCAATCATTTCTCTTGTTTCCAAGAGAAACCATAGATCGCTTCTGTTTGTGTGCCCAACAATCTGTGCTTTCACAAACTAATTTGAGTCTTTGCATGTTTATTTGATGATTAAAAACCACGCTGAAAGTAGTCAGGGCGAAATCCCCAGAACTTGCAGTCTTTTCAGACTGAATTAAGGCAGATTCAGGGTTTGGATGCTGTTTAGTCTGGATCTGGCCATCAACCTAATCCAACATATTTTCACTCACATAGCATATGTAATGAGCATGAATGTGTGTGTGTCAGAAGACTGAAGCTTTAGAAACCACTGGACTTTCTGAGATATACAGTGCTGTCCTCTCTAAGCATTGGTTTAACACATTTGGCCCAATCAGAACAAATGCTTCATTAGTTAGCATTTATATTGAGATGTTTCTGCTCTCACACTCGCCGGCTCAGACTTTACACTCGAGCATGAAACACAAGCAGTGTGCCCTTCCTGGTTATTCAGTAAACAAAGTGGATTTTACATGTGACTCGTTGTCCTGAATAATTACAGTGCTGCAGATTGTATTGTTGGTTTTGACTAATTAACAGTTGCGGTTTGCTTTATTACATCTCTCCCATGAGGAACTACAGTGTTAGGATGTGGTGTGACATACAGGCATCAGTGTGGAGGTGTGCATGAACTCTTTCCTGTTCCTGTATGTGCTTCATTTATCTGTTCATATCAGTCAGAGAGAGTCAGGTTTTCTGTTTTCATGATGTCTCTCACACAGATGAAGCGCTCATCACCCTCCGAGAGCCCAAACACAGTCTAAAAGCAGACATTACATTGGATGTGCTTCATACTACCTCATTATTCCATAGATCTTACTGGATACAGATTTCTGTGTGTTATTGCAGTTAGGGTTAGAGAGCTGAATTAAGCGTGTACCACACCAGCCTACACATGAAAGGTGGATTGGAAAACCAATCAATCCCAGCATCAGAAATCTTCTAGATCTGTGTGAACCATTCAGTGGGAGACTTGACTCAGTTCAGAGGTTAAATGGATGAACAAGGTCTCGAAGCGTGGAGAAGCTAATAGCACTGCTGTGATCTGATACGACGCTTCTTTGACAGTGACAGCTCTGATTCTGATGGAACAACAGCTCCACCTCCACAGATCCGCCAGCATCCGCCTCCTGCTGCTTCGATGGGAAATGATGTGAATCATGTATTTAATTAAAATAAATTAAAAAACAGGAGCCAATAAGATGTGATTAAAGCCAGCTCCTGGATTATCTCAACTCAGACTCTTCTGACAACCTCCGCATTCAAGAGAGAGAAAAACCTCTCGTCTGACAGTCGCTTGGACGTCGACCAGCTTTCATCGTGAAGTCTGAAACAAACTCCACCAGGGATGGTGTCCTAATTAAAAAAAGAGATCTTTTCAAAGCGCTCTCTTAATTTGGAATGGTTTTTAAATGTAAGCTCTTACTCTGAGTGCATCTTAAATGGGCTACTGTTTCCCCTTTTATTAGAGTTTAGTAACATCATCAAAATATAGCGACACTGCCATAATTAGGTCACAATTACCAAGACCAGAAGCTGGCTTTGCTGGTGAGTTTCACAATAAAACAGCCCAGTGTGGAAAACAGAATTATTCATACGTCTGCCGAAGCAGCATGCTAATGAATTAGCTCCGAGGAGCAGGAAGAATATTTAAGTTGCCAAAATAAAATTGGGTTCATATCATTTTGTGGTTGGCTGCATTTGTGTCATTACAAAGAGCAAAACTGGCAAAGCAAACCTCATTAAAAACTCGAAATGTGCAGTAAATGTTTTGCTCTCTCATTACTGGTAAAAAGCGCTGAATACTAATAATAACTGAAAATGCTCTGACACATGGGTTAAACTGGACTGTATTTCTGCTATTAATAATCATATGATTGTGTATTTGTGTATTTACTCAGGAACTTCAAACAGTGATAATCAGCAGTCAGAACTATGAAATAAAACTGTTTTAGCACGAGAAATGTTTCGGCTTTGCTGATAAGAGTCTATTTTCATTCTGTTATTGAGTCTTATATCTTATGATACACGGTGCCATATTGAGTTCAAGCTGTTTTCATCCCTGAGAAATCATGCTATTCGATCATAAACTGGAACAAATCAGTCCTATAAATCAAGCCTAGTCAAATATTTGTTCACTGAATTATATCAAGTAAACAGATTTCCTAGCTGTGCTGGTTTCATGACTCTCATATCACTAGTATAAAAGCCTCCGTAAATACTTGGACCCATCTGGTCTGTTTTAACAGCACGGTTGTGACATTGCTTTTATTTAATAGTTCAATAAAGAGGAAGATGAAGTTCTTAACAAATCCACAGCAGATTGGAAGCAACATGTGTTTTCTGAAAGTAAAATTCATTGAAAAGTCGTTAAATGAATCGGTTGAATTAATGATTCATTACTCTCTTATAATAAAGACACCTACTGTAGTAGTGTATGGATCTAACTGAAGCAGAGATACGGAGAAAAGTCCCAGTGCATCAGAACTAACTCATGCATAATGTGCAGCGTTTAGAAGCCATTCCTCTTCAGAAGGAACTGAACTCAGATTTATCATACTTCACCAAAGTAAATCCAGATGAAAGCCTTCAGAGCTTTTAGATGGACAGATGAGCAGATCTACTGAAGACGGATGTCTGAACATTTCCTTCACGGCCCGCGTCTGTTCAAAGGACTGGACTCATTAGTGCTTCAATCAGGAGTGCGTTTAACAAATCAAATGCATGTTGCCTGATTACATTTATAATTTAACGGCTGTGGAGTCTTTTTTTAATTAATTTATTCAAGAAATAAAGCAGCTTGTAATCAGTATTTCCTAATGACCTCTGAACTGTTCAGTAGTGTATTAACAGCCATCAGAAATCTACAGAACAGCAGCCTACAGAGGCGATGTTAAAACATTAAAGATGGGAGATTGTGTGCTCATAATGTGAAGCAGGAGGTGCGTTACATTTGTTCAGTGAGATAATTACAGCGCTCTCTTCACTTGCAAATGAATTCATGAAATCTTTATTTACAGTGCTAACACTGACAGATCTTCATTAGGGGTGAGATACAGACTGCCCACAGAGACCCGCACGAAACAATCAGACTGAACACCAGCACAATGAGCTTTCATTTGTTTTGATTGTATGAGCAGATATTAAAGGATCGCATTTTATTTCATTGATTTAATTTTTTTTATCTTTTTTTTTTTTTCAAGCACACTCCTGCCTGTCACTGGCCAGTCAAACAGATAGCTTGAAACATGAAAGTAAAGTTATTAGTGCTCTGATTAGTTTTTAAATGTGTAAATCAGTGATGTGATTAATTGCAGATTTAAAGTAGTAATCCGTAGTTTGAAGTGGATGGCTTTTTTTGAGTTACTAACCCAACACTGGTGCTGACTGCAGGCTTCTCCCCGTCAGAGGAGACAGAAGAATCAATTACAGAGTGATGTAAGTTTGATGAAACACAATGTGAGGCAGACAACCCTCGTCCTGCTCCTACAGTAACTAGACAACTACTTCCTGCTGCGGCAGAGGACTGATTCATTACTAACAGACAGACAGATGTCACAATATCTGCTGAAAAAAGACGCCACTGCTCTGAGCAACTCTCTCTTAACTGTCAGGAAGTGTGTGCGTGTGTGTGTGTGTGTGTGGTCCAGAATCTGATTTTCTCAGGTGTTTAGATGAACAATAAGATGTCAGCAGTTTTTGTGAATTGAGTCGCATCTCCATCAGACAAACACAAGACCCCAAAGCTCTTTTTAATACTTCAGTATACAAATGAAACATTAAAATGACATGCTGAATCTCTATGAGCACTGCTAATCTCACGAGAAACCATTATTAGCAAGATCCGACTTCCTTTAAATGTCTTCAGTGGAAAAATTAACAATATTCTCTCTGCTTTAGTATACAGTATATTTCTTAAATCTGTCTATATTTAAAAATGAATGAATGCAACAGTTTTTCACATGGATTCTCTGTCTGATGCACTCAGTTCATGTGGAAAACACTCTTGCATTGACTGCATTTTATGGTAAATCACTCTATTTTAATAATACACTTTAGATATTCTTTTAATTATAAGTCTACTAAAGCTCTTATGACAGCTAGTTGACATGTTGTTGTCAGAAGTTACTTGTAGTTAGTAAAATGTCCAAAAGTGGAATTTCCATGTATTTATTTGCTCATGTTTTTAAATAGAAATAGTGTTACTATTTTGGATAACAGTCCCAATTCTGAATAATTTAAGCCTCATCTGTGAAGAGTAACTGGTGTAGGTTCTGTAAACATCTGTAGCAGTATTATTCAGAAGACTTTCTTCTCCTGTGTTATTCTCAGCTTCTGAATCACATTGATCTTCACATTTTCACCTCAGTCGGCAGCTTCTCGTCTCTGCAGGCTGACTTCCTGAAGCTGCCGCACGCTGAAAACACGCGTGTCTATAAATACAGGCCACAGGAAGCCAGCAGCACTATTTCTTCACATGTGCCACCACGGGCTGACTGGAACCATGAGCAGAAGCCTCACGTCTGTCTGTGACGTGTCAGAGCGCTGGGTACACAGACTGTGGGAATGACACTTCTGTCGGTTTGAAACACTGAAGATGATGGCACTCTATTTTCATACTTGAGGGCTTTGTCTTTTTCCTGACATTGGTTGCACATATACTTTAATTCATATTTAGAAGAGCAGATGGAAGACACTGCTTGAGCAAACATCTCACGTCCAGTGGTCCTGAGATCAGTTCTGCAGTAAAGTTTGTTGGGAACATGATCAGAAATCTGTCGAGCGTTTGAAGTGGAGCAGGGGTGTTTTGCTCCATCTTATCACTCTGAAAGACTCCTGTAGTTTTCAGAGCGGCTCTTCTCCGGCTCACATGTGCTTTATCACAAGCCCCTTTCACACTGCACGTTGGACCCGGAAAATTGCTGGAACATTGCCGGGATGCCTTCTGTGTGCACGGGACTGATCCCAGGTCGGGGACCTAGTAAGATTGCCGGGTTCAGTCCCGGGACGAGCGCTGTATGAATAAAAGCCAGAACTAATGCCGTGTAGGGTGTAACCCTTCGCACGTAATCGCACGACTCTTTTACCGGATGTTTTGAAGGAAGATCAATGTTTGTGGTGAAAAAATGATGAAGAGATGAAGCAGAGATCAGTTAGTTCCTCACTGAGATCGTTCACCAGCTTCAGTGAATGTTAACGTGCCTAGCGTTTTCAACTCGTACGTTACACGTCACACCCTGATGTCTAGGGGCTACACACTCTCTGGCCTCAGTCCCAGACTAACAGCTTCCAGTGAAACGTGGTCTGGCCTTGGGATCAGCCGCGGTGTAGATGGGGAATGTTCCTATCACATGACTACACCGTCTCTACTGATGTGGCTCAGCATTATGCGTTGACAAACTGTATCTCTGTCTCTCTGACTCTGTTCAAGATGGCTTTAAAGAGGTGCATGAGTGCTGCTTGGTCTGCTGTCATCAGTCTGTGCTGCAGGCCACTGATAATAACCTAAAAGCAACCCAGTCTTACTGATTACACCCTTACACTTAAATGGATTAAATAGGGCAAATTAGAGTCAGTTGCTTTTCTGAAGTGGAAAAATACATACACAGGGCTTCTCAACTCTGGCCCTCGAGGTCCACTTTCCTGCAGAGTTTGGCTCGTCCTCGAACAGTCCTGAAGATGAGCTGGATCTGGTGTGTTTGATTAGGGTCAGAGCTGAACTCTGCAGGACCAGAGATGAGAAGCCCTGACCTATACACACACATGACCTCTATCTGCTCAGACATCGCTCATCTGACCCATTCCTGTGAGTGCTGTTAGTTTCATTAGATGCTGTTTTTAAATGAACAGATAGTTTCACTTGAACTAAGACCAGTTTCTCCTCTGAGACATCATTCTCAGCTCACAGTGTGGTTATTTAATAAAGCTGCACAGATCTCGGTCGAGGCTGTAAGCCCTGCGTTTCTTCAGTTTTCTGAGCTGGATCTGAGCAGCTCCTGCGCGTCTGATGACGGACATCACCTGAAAGACTTGGTTGCTGTTCCAGCTCTTCTGGAGGCCAGTATCTGTGTCTCGCAGACAGCAGATGTAATCACACACACTCATTTCCACTGCTGTCTGCTGCATGTCGGCTTATTTTAAGAAACTGGTTTGGCTGTGCAAATGACAAGGGTTTATACCAGCACAGCGGTTGCCTAGCAACCATCAGAAAGGTAGTTTTCAGCTTTCTTTATTTAATACATCCAGAGGGATGCTGCTTTTGGACTCATTTTGGATTACCAGCAAAGCATGTGATTTAGGAATGGAAAATATCACAAATAATGATGCACCTATTAAAAGCATTAGTCATTATAATGATTAGATTATATGATGGTATGTGGACAATGTCTGCCTGATTATTCTGATCTGAACAGGACCAACACTGAAAGACTGCTAAAGGAAAGTTTAATGTGTCTGCCTGCATCCCATAACGTTTCTCTCAGAGAAGGCCTTGGAGAACATCATCTTTGAAGACGAGTTGAATTTGGGTAAGTGCTGAATATCATTCATTTGTGATTTCTTATTGATGAGTTAAGCCGTTGGGATCTCCTTTTTGCCCGTAAAAGACAGTTAAAGGCATTCAGAAGCACGCCTGGTCTGACCTGCTGGCGAAATGCAATGATACACGATTCATCGTACACGATGCAAGGATGCCAGAACATAATGAGAATTAGCATTTGAAACAGAGGCTTTATGTTTGAGGACTAAAATAGAAGCAAAGTGCAGAATCAAGTGCTACTTACTGATAAGTGTCTCATCCTGAGATTAAAAGAGTACAGTTTCCTCATGAATATATTAACATTTCATAAGTGAAACCAGGCTACAGCCATCTCCTCTGCATATATAATGTGCAAGCGTAATAATACTGTCATGAGGCTGTTCTCAACATGTGTGTGTGTGTGTGTGTGTGTGTGTGTGTGTGTGTGTGTGTGCGTGTGTGTGTGTGTGCGTGTGTGTGTGTGTGTGTGTGTGTGTGTGTGTGTGTGTGTGTGTGTGTGTGTGTGTGTGAAATGTGAGATGCTAGCTATAAATTCACAGATGGTTTTTCATGCATCACATTTAGTGATCATAATCCTAGAAGCTACTCATTGAGAAACACTATCATTTTACACTTGACAAGAATAAATAAACTTGATGAAGTAGGTTATATACCAGCCTGTAGCCGAATTCTGTAATCATCCTGAATGTGTTTAATGCATGAACCATACCACACATGCTGAATCCTGAAACTACAGTTTTACATTTTCTGAAATCAAGTGGTGTTTTTTCATAGAAGCTGTTCTGAGTGGTTGCTGGGAAACTGTTTTATAGTCTGAGAGGTTTTCTGAGTGATTTTTAGCCAATTTCTATGTAGTTGCTAGGGTGCTCAGTGTGGTTGCTAGGGTATTTCTGACTGGTCCAACACAAGTAGCAGCACAGCTCTTCTTTAACAGCAAACATGATTTGAGGAATCATTCATGTCTGGAGCTCAAACACACACTCAGCTGAAGACTTTCTGATAGAGGTTTGTTCAGTATGAGTTCTAATACTAGATGAGTGACTTAAAAACTATTAAAGACAAGAGTAGAAACATAAACTCATGTGGCATCCTAACAAATATTGCTGGGGTGGTTTATGGATTGCAGCATATAATTTATTGTGAAATGAAATGATCTCCGCTCACAGGTGAACAGAGCTGCTGGTCCTGATTGGTGTTTGAGGAATCACTGACTCATGTTCAGAGAGAGAGGATTCATGCATTTACTCACTGATGAAGTCTGAGTGAGATTCAAGGAGTGATTGGAAACAAGCAGTAGTAAATGGGTAAATCTACAGTATCCAGTGCTTATTTTTCATGAAATGATAAGAACCCATTGAACTCTTATTTATTCCTATGATTTGAACTGCAAACATCTTCACTTTTCATTTAATGTCCTGCATAGAAACTGACTCTGTGGAAGCTGTGGACAGATAGCCAGTGTGTGTTTCTGTTCCAGCAGCCTCAAATTGAAAACAAGACCCACAGAACATTTCCTTCTCATAAAAGATCTTCAGTAACATTGAAAAAGACTCTTCTGAAGATCACTGAGAGAACACATAAACACACACACACACGTTTGTTTTGTCCTCATAAGTCACCCTCTCCTTGTAATACCTGTGTCATACCCATGTCATTATACAGAGTTGTGTCCTGATATGTCACAAAAACAAGAGCACACACACACACACAAACACACACACACACACACACACACACACACACAAATACTCTTTGGAATGCTGCAAGTGCAGTTGTCTGCTGGTGTGAAGCTAATTCTCTCTCTGTTGTTCGGTTGTTCCCCTGAGCACAGTAAATATACTGTATGCACCCTATATGAGGAGAACGGCTGAGTGAGTGCATCGGGCCTGCTGTGAACGGTTTACTGGAACCTTGATCCAATTGATGGCATATTGCCTCATCTCTATAAAACCAGCAGGTAATGTAAAGAGTAATTAATGGTAAGGCTGGACATCTAATATTGATCAGTAAATCAGTGTGTGTGTATGAGTGTGTATTTTCACACATATATTTATTTTGGTCAACAGTGCTGTAACCACACAAAATGTTCTGTTCTTGATGCAGAGGTCTTTAATACTCAGTTTTAATTACATAAATGCAGCCAAATGTATTCATACTGATGGAGAAAGTTCAAAATAGCAAATATTACACTTAACATGGACTGATCTAATGAGGATTCCCACAAACATGGAACAACAGGAAACATTCAGGCCTGGAAAGGTCATGTAAATATCTCTCTAGAAATCTCTAATTACAGTCTGATTGGTATAATATTATTTGAAACTTAACATGATTATCCATCTTTTAGAATCAGCTAATGTCCTTTACATTCTTCCCAGCTGTTTTTGAATATTGAGTTTTCTGATTATACATATACATGAGTTTAATAAATATGAAAATGCATATGAGAAGGAAGCAATATATATATATATATATATATATATCATTCCACACAAGACCGTGTATACTTGTCTGGTTGTTGTGCTGCATTTAATTCTGAGGAATTAAGTTCAGTATTTATCTGACTGTGAGGACATAGATGTATCACTTCGATGTGAGTTGTATCACAAGCCGTGTTTACTTGTCTGATTGTTTGATTGCATTAATTTCTGAGGAATATAACGACATCTATCTAAATTTGACTTGCGGCATTCAGTTCAGCTCTCTACCACCGAGATTCAATGGGGTTATCCCGACATTAGTCGGCCCCCATCAGGCTCTGGTTATGGAACAATAAGTGAATACCCTATTAAGGAAGGATGATATTGAGGTGGTCCCTAATCAAGACAGGGAATCCGGGTTTTACTGCCAGTATTTCATAGTTCCAAAGAAGGATGCATACTTCCATATATCCATCCTTCCACAACACATGAAGTTTCTGAGGTTCACTTTTGGGGAGAAAGCTTACCAATATTGAGTACTTTCCTTCAGTCTTGCACTCTCACCCCGCAGGTTCACGAAATGTGTAGATGCAGCTCTGGTTCCTCTGTGTATGCAGGGCATACGCTATCTGAATTATATCGACGATTGGTTGATTTGAGCTCAATCAGAGCACATGGCGGTTTGACATCGAGATGTTGTTCCCACACACATGGGGGAGCTGGGTTTGAGACTATACGCCAAGAAGAGTGTATTTTCTCCAGTTCAGAGAACCCCCTATCTAGGCGTAGTGTGGGATTCGACCACGATGCAGGCACGTCTGTCTCCTGCTCGGATCGAGTCAATCCTCACATCAGTCGAGAGAGTCAAAGAAGGCCAGTCCCTCACTGTCAAACAATTCCAGAGATTGTTAGGGCTGATGGCAGCTGCGTCCAACGTGATACCTTTTGGCCTTCTGTACACGAGACCCCTACAGTGTTGGCTCAAGTCCAAGGGTTTTTCCCCGAGGGGGGATCAACTGCGAATTGTCAAGGTCATGTGCAATGCCTTCATGCTTTGGACATATGGAAGAGACCTTGGTTCTTGAATCTGGGCCCTGTCCTGGGAGCTCTTTGTCTCCAAGTAACGCTAGCGACAAATGCGTCCCTCACTGGTTGGGGTGCAGTCATGAGTGGCCACCCTGCCCGCGGTCTCGAGATGCTAGCTGTGAATTGAGCATTAAAACATTTCCTCCCAGACCTGAGAGGTCACCATGTGTTGGTGCGCACCTACAACACATTGGTGGTCTCTTATATCAATCATCAGGGGGGTCTGCGTTCACGCCCCTTGTACAAGTTGGTGCACCAGATCCTTCTGTGGTCCCAGGGAAAACTCCTCTTGCTAATAGCAGTGTATATTCCTGGGAGATTGAATTTGGGAGCAGACATACTGTCAAAACAGGGGCCGAGGCCTGGGGAATGGAGGCCTCACCCCGAGGTTGTTGAGACCCTCCTCCAATCCAGAGCTCCCTCTACAAGGAAACTGTATGTCCTGTGATAGAAGCTCTTCACCTCATGGTGCAGAGATCACCAGCTTGACCCTGTTAACTGCCCAGTTGGTACAGTTCTGGAGTTTCTCCGAGCTAGGCTCTCTGCTGGCTTAACTCACTCCAACTTAAAGGTGTATGTGGCGGCCATTGTTGCTTACCATGTACCTTTCAATGATCAGTCAGTGGGCAGACACCCCCTAGTTACACGTTTCCTCTGTGGTGCACTGAGGCTGAGGCCTCCAGCAGGGTCCTGTGTTCCCCCCTCGGAATTGGTTGGGGTTTTAGAGGCTCTTTGTAAAGCTCCATTTGACCCAATACATGATATCTCAGATAGACATCTGACTCTTAAGACTGCCCTGTTACTGGCTATCACCTCTCTAAAGAGAGTTGGAGATCTTCTGGCCCTCTCAGTGGCCCCTACCTACCAAGACTTTGCCCTTGGTATGGCCAGAGCATTTTTATACCCTCGAGCGGGTTTTGTTCTTAAAGTTCCCTCTGTCACGCCACAACCCATAGTACTGCAGGCCTTCTGCCCTCCCTGATGGTCCATGCCCTCTACGTCCGTCAGATTTTACGATCTTGATATACGAGCCACTCCTGTCTCTTCTGTTCTCTCGCCTTAGCTGTGCTCTTTGGATACACAGTAGGCAGGGATTTGGAAGTCTGGCAGCGTGGGCACATCGTTCCACAAAGTGTTCGACGCAGCTTGAGTTCCTGAAGAGAAATGTCCCAAGGTTAGCAATGTAACCCTAGTTCCTCGAGGGAACAAGATGCTGCGTCACATCGCCATACTTCCGACACCCCTGCCGGCGCATGCTTCCCTACTCGAAGCTGAAGCCAGATGTGCGGAACATGCTTTTATAGCTTCCTGGTCATTACGTCACTCTGCCCGTGACGTCATTCCCTTCAATTGGAAAGATTGCACACGATATTCAGAGTCGGTCTTGCCAAAGGCATTCCCCAAAGTGTTCAACGCAGCGTCTCGTTCCAACAAGAAACAAGGGTTACATTCGTAACCTTGGGATGTCTTCTTTTTCTCCTCTTGTGCTTCTTCGGGTCAAGCAGCAGTGATCACTTGATATGAAGCTTCACTATGTGAGAGAAAGAGAGATGGATGAGAAAACACTCTTAGTCATGTCAAGGCGGTGAAGTCATGGATGAAAATATGAATGCAGCATAATTCTTTCATGAAATGGAACATATCTCAGTTTAACTGGCAACAGTGTGTAAAATGCTCTTAAAAACTCATATTATCATTCCCACTGATACACACACGCCTAAACATACTTTCTGTTTTAGTTCTTTCCTTATTCATCCTATTACTCCGACAGGATTTGAAAAGTATATTTTACATTTTAAAATGTAAATAGGTGAAACTGTTTTTTCAGTAACAGATTACATTTCCTTGGATTCACTTCATAATGAAAAGCTAATAATAAGTAAATATTATTCCCTGCCAGGTGAGAAGGAGCAAAAGCCATTATTTTAACCACTGTGAGGCTCTTTCATGGACGCTCAGTGGGAGTTTAATGAGACGAGTGGCGTGAGGATCGTAGAGAAGCTCAAGGTGTTGAAAGACAGATCACAGGGTGTTCCTTTTCTCACTTCCTCCAGCTCTGCTTGACTTTCACAATGGACCGTGATGGCAGAGAGAACAGAAAGGGCTTTTAGCTCAACAAGGCAACAGGAGAGATGAGAGAAAGAGAGAGAGAGAGAGAGAGAGATGAAAGTCCCTGTCACCTTGAGAAGTCATGGAGGTCGTCATAGAGCCACATTACTCATGCTAATATCCGAACAAAAAGCAGCCGTCCAATTAAAAGTCAGCTACTCAAGGGACACCAGCAGCCGCAATCCAATTTCCAGCAGGTTTCTTCTCCTGCCATCTCCCGTAAGACTCTAAACTCCATAAATCCAGCAGGACCTGCAGCAGATCCACTCAGGTTTGAGACAGAAGAAAAGATCAGCAGGACATTACAGGACAAGTTCCTTCACCTGCTGCCTGAGGCCAGACACGCTTTAAACACAATCGGCACACAAGGGACAGACACACACAGCTTCAGTCATCAGTTAAAATGAAATGGATACTGAATGGAATTAGAGCACAGACATAAATGAGGACATTTTACATATCATCTCCCATGCAAGGAAATTATTATTATTATTATTATTATTAATCTTTATTCTAGTTGTGATAATAATAAAGTGTTGTGACATGTAGCCAAGCGTGGTGTCCCATACTTTGAATTTAAGCACACACACACACACACACAAACACACACACACACACACGTTTGTTTTTGTGAAAAGTGTGTTCATCCCATAGGTGTAATGGTTTTTATTCTGTAGAAACTGTATATTCTATGGCCCTTCACCAACCCTACACCTAACCCTAACCCTCACAGGAAACTTTGTGCATTTTTACTTTCTCAAAAAAACTCATTCTGTATGATTTATAAGTGTTTTGAAAAATGGGGACATGGGTTATGTCCTCATAAGTCTCCTTCTCCTTGTAATACCTGTGTCATACCCATGTCATTATACAGAGTTGTGTCCTGATATGACACAAAAACATGCCCACACACACACACACACACGGAGCAGTGGAAAGCCATTTTTGTGCAGTTTGAGGAGTTGGGGGTTTGGCTCTTGCTCAAGGGTCTCTCCTCAGTCGTGGTATTGAGGTGGAAGAGAGCGCTGGTTATTCACTCCCTCCACCTACAATCGCTGCTGGTACAGAGACGTGAAGCTGTGAGCTTTGGGTTACAATTCCAACGTTCTAACCATTTGGCCATGACTGCCCAATTGCCTGTAATCATTTGATATTAAAAGATTGCCACAAATCCCATGAACAGTGATTCAGTGCTTAAATGTGCACCAGATGAGACATATGTTTCTCTAGTTGTTTATATAATAAAAAGTGGTTAGCGACTAAAATGACCCATCTGGGGGAAAGTTAACTAATTACGTTTTCACAGTAATTCTGTTACAAACTGTTTTCTTTAATTTCTTTCAGAAAACTGTAGTTTTAACAATAGAAAATCAAACACATTAAACTTTCTGAAAAAAATTTTTCCAGCTGCAGAACACCTTCTTACTCTTGGTCTGTTACGATTATGTCATAGGAGGAGTTCCCCTTCGCAGGACACTTCCTGTCGAATAGAACAAATGTCTGAAGTGTTAAGAGATACATAGGAAATGTGCAGAGCAGTGGCACACAAGGAACAAAAAATAAGATGAATCTCTTCCAGAGTCTGGTTTCTCCAAGGATTTTTCTCCATTCTGTCACCGATGGAGTTTTGGTTCTTCTGGCTTGCTTAGTTGGGGACACTTAATTTCCAGCAATATCTTCGACTTGATTGCATGGATACTATTTACACGCACATCCTGATTTTGCCAAGTTCGATGTGTTCCTAGGTCAACATATTTTGTTGACCCTGGAACAACATTTTACTCCAAAAATATATTCTTAACCATATCCCTACAGCTAAACCTAACCTTAACCATGAGTAATCCCTAAAATCAGAGAATATGATAGATGAATGACACTGATGTACTAGCACCAAACACTGATTTTAAGCATAAACTTCACAAAATCTATAAACTGGTTCTTCAAATCTGATTGGTTAATCACAATGTTGTTCCAGGGTCAACAACGATGTTGTACCAGGAACATGTCTCACTTGGTAAAATCAGGTTCTGCCTATTTACACTGTACTGAGCTGGATAATGACATCACTGAATTCAGTGATGAACTGCCTTTAACTGAAAATTGAGTGTTTACTATTGGCCTTTTGCATTATTAACACGCTATTTGCCTAATTAATGTAGTTCAGTTTCTTTGATACAGTTTGTATTGTTAAAAGCACTATATATATATAGTGTGTATATAAAGATGACTTGACTTGACTTCCACTCCGTAGTCTTGTCACTTCAGAGCTTTATGATTACCTCAGTGACTGCTGTCAGGGAAAACAGGCCAGAATTCCCGAGTCATCCAGCTCTGCCTCAACTTGTGAGGGCATGTCCTCCGGATTCAGGATATCCTCAAAGTGTTCCCTTCACCTCCAGACTACATCTGAATCAGAATTAGCTTTATTCGCCAGGTGTGCGCAAACACACAATGAATTTGTGTGTGTGTGTGTGTGTGTGTGTGTGTGTGTGTGTGTGTGTGTGTGTGTGTGTGTTTTAAGGTGCTCCTGGTACAGACATACATTCATGCATACATACACATCTGACATGAGAACAAAAAAATAAAAATACATTTAGCCAAACTTAGCAATATATAATGTGTATGAATCTGGAACAGTAGATTGATTTATGTACATATTTGTGCATTTTTACTCTGTATAGAACTGTTTGTATAATAGAGATATGCATATGTATTTACATAATACTTGAGAAAGTCAATAATTAAAAATGTAGAATGACTAGGGAGTGCAGGGGGGTTTCTCCTGAAGTCAGCTCTTTTACCTCCTGTCTGTAAGCAGACTCGTCACCATCCTGGATGAGGCCGATGAGTGTGGTGTCGTCTGCAAACTTCAGGAGCTTGACAGAGGGGTGTTTAGACGTGCAGTAGTTGGAGAAGAGCAGTGGGGAGAGAACACAGCCCTGGGGAGCTCCTGATGGAGCTGATGGTGCCGGTGTTGGATGTGAGTTTTCCCATCCTCACTAGCTGCTGTCTGTCTGTCAGGAAGCTGGTGATCCCCCGACAGACGGAGGTGGGCTCAGAGAGCTGTGCGCATATATTCTGAAGGGTGTTGATGATGGTGTTGAAAGTGGAGCTGAAGTCCACAAACAAGATCCTTGCATATACTGTAATAGCAGTGGCACTCTGATGCTTGACTAATGCCTTCACATTCCCCATCATCTTAATAATGAGTCCATCTGTTTGCTAAGGTGAGCGGTCTCTCGCTCCATTGCACTTCCTGCTCGTTCACACTTCCTGCCACCTCACATCTCTCCCTCTGCTCCATCACTCCTCTCAGGTCTCCAGGGACCGAGCTCAGATTGACTGACCGGAGGCATGTGTCCGCTCATGATCAGATCCTTCCCATGTAATTACATCCAGACCTGCGGGTGACCTGCATATCACACACGTTCATCATATTAACCTGAAACCTCTGAGTGCTGACAGACCACCTGTATGAAACATATGCTGAGTTTCAGTGGAGATCCAGAGCAGCAGATCTCAGAGGAGACAGAAACAAAGAAGCATGATTAACATGCAGTGTTTTCAGGTTCCTCTAGATGATTAATGGACAACATGAGACTTCTGCACGTGTCTTTGTGTTTCCTCGTCACCGACAGCAGGTTATAGTAAGACATTACAATTCTGAAGACACTAGCACCAATCTGAGTCGGATTCTCAAACGTTTATTCACAAAGGCTACATATGTGCAGTTTGCATGTCATTTGATCATACAGGTGGTCTAATAGAGTCTGGAAAACACATTTTATAAAAAAAAAAAAAAAAAGATAGCATTTCCAGTGCTTTCTTAGCAAGGCTTTTGTGTAAGCATCACGTTCAGAGGAGCATGAACTGAGCACAGACATGCACTGCCGCGCTGACGCTAATACCACGTTTGACGGACACTGGTAGTTCTGTTTGAGAACGTCTGATGCACACAAGAAAACCTGATTAATCATCGCATTGCTGTTTGTCACATTTTCCTGACATCTTTCGCAAGAGCATAAAAGCCGTTCTGCTGTTTCCCAATGTGTTAAAACAAGAGCACAACGAGCTGACAGCAGAGCGTTATGAAACCAAAGCCTGAGTTATTCAGATATTGATCCATAAGCATGTCTCAAACTAAAAACATGACATTCAACATCAGAATTACGCTTGTGTTCTTTAAATGTCACGTAAACCAATTCCGCCAGTGGAGGTGTTTTGTTTTTACATTATAAAATACTCATTCATTGTATGGAATGTGATGAACGCTCATTATGTGCTGGTGTGATGTGAGGACATTTTACTGAAATGTCAAAGAATTTATATTCATCTCAGAAGAGGGATTTAGAGACTGTGGTCTGTGCATACAGAAGTTCATGTGACATTTCCTTATGGATGGAAATCATCAAATACAATGCATATAATTCATGCAAACACAGATGTCTGTTTCAGATGATTTGCTTGCATGCATAAAGCTACGTTTGACATTTAGATGCTTAAATATTAAATCATTTTTTTACAATTTGAGTCACCAAACAGACCTGCAAATCATCAAAAGGTGTTCCTGAACATATTCTTCATCGAGAAAAACAGCTAAGACTGTCATAAACTCACTCCATTAGATCAGGAGCAAAATACAGATCAATGTTTTCAAATTAAGCATTGCAGAGTTACACTTTTTATGAGAACTGATCGTGTCTTTTTCATAGTGAGAAAGCATTAAAAATGATTTTAACATATTCACTGAAATAACTTGCCATAATACGGTCATGATACTAAAACACTCAATGAGTCCCACTGCGAAACACCTGAACAGAATGACAACAATCCTGCCTGACATTTCCAGCGTTTAGTGAGCCAGTAATCAGGTGATTTGAGTCTGAAACACAAGATGAGCTAATGAGATGGACAAGCTTTAGCTGGTACACATCTAATAGGACACATGGCATTAGAAATGCTGCTGGTATTACGATCACCTGAGTGTGTGATAGAGACTGAGCGCCTGTAATTATGATGCCTAATATAGTCAGCTGTTATCTGTTATACATGATCTGGATGCAGTTCAAGGGTGAAGGACAGAGATGAGACTGTTAAGCGTTTTACCACGTTTTGTATATTAGATCAGAAAGGGTGCATAGTTTACCCTTTAGTACTTTTAATGAACTGAGAACTCACATCCTGAATAATAGCACTGTGGTACATTTTACTGGAGACACAAGACTAAACAGATTGCATAAAGGAATGTCATTCTGCATTTGATTCAAACTGTCTTTATTCATAATTATTTCTTGAATTTATGTGCATTTCTTTAATATAAAGTACATATAAATGTATTACAAAACAAGAGGCACTTTGAAACCCAATGAAATGTCACATTACAACAATATTTAAAGAGATCAGACATAGGAACAATAAATCTGAACCATATTTCTATCTTATATGTATCATGCATTTGTCTTACTCGCAGAGGACCGCAACAAAATTTGACTTTTAAATGCCAGGTCTGATGTTTTCAAATGTGACCAGAATAATGATTTAAATTTGGCAAATTATCTCTGTAACTATTAATTGATTTATAAACATGTCAGTAACTTAAATAGAATATATATTGTATTATGCTCTGTGTTCAGCAGGAACCTTTCTGCAACTGCTTTCTCAGGTCAGGAGATTTTCTTCAGCTGCACATCATTGTTGTAGTAAAACTAGTTATTTTAACACATAACATTTAAATAAAAAGAGCAGCCGCTGAAATGTTTACATGACATTACACATGGTTTCCCTCCTCAAGTGCTTGAATCATGTTTTCTGAGCTATTGTAAGAAACATCATCTCTCATAGCCTCAAAACTCCCTTCACAGATCAGCCAACAGAGACTGAGATAAGCCAGAGAGAACTGATGTGTGTGTGTGTCAGAGAGAGAGAGGGAGAGAGAGAGACATGCGCATGATACACTCACAGTAAAAACAGGAGGTGGAGAGGGAAGAGAGAAGGATACACTCCTGCATTAATCCACTACCAGACTGTCCCTCGCTCACCGCTCTTCAGACTCAGACGGTATTCGGCGCAGTCGTGTCCCGGTCCAGGTAGATGTGTTCCCCAGCGCCGGCTGATAACAGTGGCTCAGAGCAGCAACTAATTCACCATGAAACTGCCGCCAGAGCCTGACGGATTGATCACTGCTGGAGGAGACGAGGAAGAAACCGTTGGAAAGGAGCTGGTCCCCAGGAGATGTGCAAGGCGTGCCAGTTTCCCTCCAGCAGCAAGAGAGAGAGAGAGAGAGAGAGAGAGAGAGAGAGAGAGAGAGTGCAGTCCCTCTGATTCTCCACATGATGCTGCTGGCGGAGAGCAGATCCGCTCTCTCTCTCGCTCTCGCAGCTTCCAGACAGCGCTGGGATCGATTTAGGTCAGCTTGTCTGGGCAGCTCTCTCCCTGATTCTCCCGCTGGAAGCAGGACTCTGGGAATATATTATCCAGTTACAGGACGATCGCATGATCGGATGGGTCCGGCCTGTGGTCAAAGACTTCAATCTGAAGCAGAAATGCTATCCGAGTCCATCGCCATAATCCAGTGCCACACAGACCATAGACAATGCTTTCCCTCCTTCAAGAACATTTGTTCCTCTTGGATCTGCTGCAAGCACACAAACTATTTGGGGAAATGGTGTATTCCTCATGGAAACCAAGGGTATAGATCCTGCCTCCAAACTTCCCAGGCATGTTCAGGTTCTCCGCAGAAAGCCTTCCAAGCGAGACTTGAAGAAGGAATAGTTTGGGAGAGACAAGACAAGAGAGCCGTCCCACTCCCTCCCTCCTAAAAACAGAAGCGAGTGAGGTGTGTGTGTGTGTGTGTGTGTGTGCAGCGGCTGCCGCAGTGCGTCTGAGGGGAGAGAGGAGCGAAACACGATCGGTCCGACTCTGCCCAGAGACACCCGTACAAACCAGAGCCGCAGCAGCCGAATCATCACGGATCAGCTGACACATCTCCCACCGCTCGCCGTCCTGCCAGACACGGAGAACGACAGGACAGGGAATCCCTCACGTCTGGTCCGGTCCGGTCCGGTCCTGACTCTCTAAAGGAAGGCAGGCATGTGCGCCAGGCTTCGTCTTCTGATAGCTCTGACATCTATAGGGAGACTCTGCATATTTCTTGCATTCAGTGGCAAAGGTTGCACGTTCAAATCTGTCTGTCACAGCTGGTCACAGATGACCAGCTCCAACACTCTTTACCTAAAAGAAGGGGAAAATGAATATCAGAAACAGTCTAGTCACACAAAAAGGCCATGAACACTATGGTCAGATTTTTAAAAGACAACTGGTTAGCCACAGATTACTCTCACAACACTGCCTTTACTCTTTCTAGTCTGATCTATAAAACACCTTTTGTGCTTTTCCATTGTGCAACAAACCATAGAATGCATCCTCTCTCTCTACCTGCTGTAAAACAATGCTCAAAAACCCAAGCTAAACCTCACAGCATCCAGATTCTCTGAAACACACACACTTTCCTGAGGTCAAGAGCAGTCCAGGAGACCCCGAGGTCACTTCTGAGGAGCTGTATGTAATTGACATGTATGACTCTGTAATTGACCAAAAAACCTTCCTTGTCTGGACAACACCCCCCCCCCCCTCAACGACACCGCTCTCAGTTTCACACTCAATGCTATGAACAGAATTGTGAGTTTCTTATATACCATCATACTTCTCATGCACACAGGAGAGCTGTGAAGCAACATTCAGTGCTCATCAGTATTTTATAGACCTTGCTCAATGGCAGTTTCAGTTCCTGCACTATTACTAAATTCTAGTTTGGTGTTTCATATTATTATACTGTATATATTATCAGCATATGTGGATTAAATAGACAGCATTGAAGGTGTTTGTCTATTGAAGAACCAGAACTATACCGTAATCAAGCCGTCACTGAATCTCTAGATATATCAAACACACAGTGAACACTTACAAAATAAGTTTGGGAAAACATCACTGTACCTCCGTGGTGAAGGATCTCCCTGCCCTTCCCGAACCGCCAAGTCTCTAGATTACGAGCTGCTTCGAATGAAATCATCTGCTGAATTAACGTAAATGTATACACCGTTTCTTACAGAAGTCAGAAGTGTTGTCTACTCTCACACTAGTTGTGTTGAAGACATATTCTCCAGTTATTGTCCGTCGCCATGATCAAGCTCACATACTGTCAGATGAGACAGGTGTACATAACAATAGATTTAAAAGAAAACTTCTGCTATGAGAAGAGGAAGAACAGAAAGATGACGTTAATTCCACTTCAGAATTTCATTTCTGCTTTTGAATGCATGGCAAACACATCTGCCCCAGTTTCCAACACAATAACAAAACATGATGGCCAGACGATGAGCTTTTTGCATACACATTTCCTTAACATTCATGTTAAATACAAAGGCAAATTGAGGCAGTAAATTGAGAGCAGATGGATTACGAAGCCCTCTCCTTCAGTAACACACATACTTTAACCCTTATTTCTCCATTTCAGTCTCTCGTCTGCACATTAGGTGTGAAGAGCTTCACGTTTGCCTGTAATTGGTGTTGAGTCACTTTGTCGTTTCACTGGAAAATGTGTCAATTCACAGGCTCCACTTTTACACTTCCAGATATCTATTGATATTTTGTTTCATTTTTTCTGGAAATAAGAGCAAAATTTTTTTCTGTTTTCTGTGCAGTTAAAATTACATTTTATTCCACGGTGGAAAGTGTAACAAAACGCTTGTTTCATTTAGTTTTTTCTTACACTTTTTTCTAATTGTATTGTCTTTAGGGTGTTTATAACTTGGTCTTACGTTGAACAGAATTACATCCTTCATGTGTCAGTGTCCGGTGGTGGACACAAAACCACAGAACCTAAGCCTTTAGCCTCTGACTGCAGCATCACATATGCTGGATCAAGTGTGTCTGTAACCCGTGTCACACGCGTGCATTAGTGAGCTCAAGACAAGGGCTTTGTCGGGACACCTGCCACCTTCTTCTGTCACACTCTTTCAGAGCGCCCCAGGGAACAGGGAGCTGTGGGGTATATGGACGCAAACCACTGGGGACTCCTCCAGGAGACAGCCAAACATCGCTCCAATGGGTTCAGGCCGAGGCACTGTGTGTGTGTGTGTGTGTGTGTTTGTGTGTGTGTGTGTGTGTGCGTGCTTGTAATTCACACGGCCCTCAGGATTCTAGCTGCCTTACTAAATCCTCTCAATCAACAGGTAATAGGGATTTTTTTTTTTTTTTTACTATTAATGCTTTAAAGGTTTTTAAAATGATGTTATATTTAAGGACAAGACAGCCAGCTTTCTGCATAGGCCTATAAAAAGACCAACATCTAATCTAATCTTTGTCTGTCTCACTTCCATCTAACCTTGGCGCCGACAGATGTTCCCCTTGCTGAACTTTTAAAATCAAAGTTTGACAACAAAAGTCTGGTCAGTGCATGCTGGGGTCTGTGTTTAAATGATTAACCAGGCATCAGCAGACAGCTGCTCGGCCGATAAGATAAGATGTGTCTGAAGCAGCTGATCAAATACACTTTGCATGATATGATGATCAATATCTTCATTATAGCGCAGCAGATGTGCTGTTTCTTGACAGTGCGTGACACAGATTTATGTACATGTGTGACCTACATATACGCAAGGTGTCTGTGTCTAAACAGAGAAGCACCAGACCTCGCTGTGCACACATGAACTCTGCATGTGTTCTCAGAGCAGATCAATTATTCATCACTGATCATCAGAAGTGTTGGCTGTGCAATGCAGAACTGTAGAATGAAGGGAAATAACTTGACATTACATGTCAAGCAATGGCAGTAATGGCCTGTAGTCTATACTTCATCTAAAACAGCATTTTCTGATGTCTGCACGCAGTTTTTATGACCTTGAACTACATGTTTGTATTTGTATTTATACTTTTAAGTAGCATGCATTATAGCTAAAACCAGAATTCCAGTTTCAGAACAGAAAAATATACACTTGAAAATGTAGTTAAATGTATAAGCCTGTATATCATTGCTAATGTATTCTCGATGTTTTTTTTTTTTAATGAATGGCTAAGTTTACATATGTGCATTTGTTTTGATAAAAAAAAAACGTTTCAAATACTTGAACTATTTTATTCTAGAATACAATTCTATAAATATGCACAAATGCAGCCAATGACTCCGATCGTATAGTACACATACAGTGTTGTTGGTTTGTGTGCTATAGACACCTGCACCTGCTGCTTTGACATTTGCACGCGCAACACCAGTCATAAAGTAATGCAAGTTACGCCCCACGCGTGTACATATAACGTGCTTTATTATCACTGTTTACACAGGTCCATTATTACTTATAGGTGCGCTTTATTACATTTTAATCAAAAATAATGTTTTAAAAGCTGCACAGAACTGACATATAAATATTTCACACCGAGAAATAACAAAACACATCTAAATACATGTAACTGTGCGTGATGTAACTGTCATGTATCAGAGAAGCGTGTCTTGTATTAGTCTTCTGATGTGTGACGCGTCCTGAGAGGATCTGAACAATTCATATTCAATTCATATTCTACTCACGAGTCCCGACCCATGAACACAAACCGCAATGACGCTTTCAGTCGCATTATTTCGCTGATGGACAGTCAAGTGAGGAGCGTGACATTATTCCAAAGATCTCACGCTTGAGCTCATGTTTTGGGTAAACAATAACAAGGATGCAAGCAAACCGTTGAGAAAGATCTGTCGGTTGGTCGTTATGTCATTCTTAAACAAATATAGATTCTGATGCATTAACAGCAGGCGAGCTGCGCTTGGCTGCACTCTGCCATCTAGCGTCACTGCCGTCCAGTGTGTCCTCGGCGGGTGTGGACCAGGGGCAGGGCTCTGTTCGGGTCCCGGTCAAAACATGCACCGGTGTCTATGAAGCACTGGCGCGCGGGCAGCAGGGGTAAGACGTGACGTACGACACAAACTTGTTCCAGCGCCTTCAGAGCCTTAAAGATCTCTCAGAATCTGGAGAGCGCTGCTAGCCTCGAACTCTGCTGCTGTTGCGTCTTCTGATTGGGGCGTGCGCTCTGTGACGAAGGACCGCCCAGCTGCTCAGAGGCCCCGCCCTCTCCCGAACCAGCCAAAACAACGCGCATAGCCTGAACTCACTCACTCACACTGAGCCTCGATCCTGCCACTGTTCACCGACACAGCCCTGAGCACGAGACATGAGCGAGAGCTTGATGGCAGATATTGATTAATATAGCCTACACAGAAAGTCCATTTAAAGCTTTCCATTATTCATGGGCAGGATTCTTTCATTCATTTTGATGTATTGGCTATTTCCTGTTGTTTCTTTGCATCTATAAGTGCATGTCAGAATGCAGTCTGTTATGAACATATCCAGATTTGTTTTCTAACTCAAAAGCAGAGTGTGTTTTTATTTCTAAGGATTAAAAGATCACGCCTCCCTTATCGACATGCAAAAATAAAATAAAAATACACATCAGCGTGTTTCATTAAAACTAAGTTTGTCGTGTACACTGGAATGAGGTCAGACCCAAAGCTCCTCATTGCACGCGCTGATGATTATTAGATTCCTTTTTGCGCCAATGAAAAGAGAGTGGGCGTGTTTTTGGCTCGGGGAAGGGTAGAGACAGCAGCTCATTGGCCGGCCGCCGTCGCTATTATACCATTGGAAACGGATAAAACTGCATGAAGCAGAATAGAAGTCTGTTGAAACTTACAGACTGTTTTCAAGAGACGAACACTTGTGCTAGCATCACATCCCGGTTTTCCCGCATGGTTTGAACGGGGAAGGATATGCAGAAGGAGTCAGATATCTTCCGAAACTCGAACAGAATACACACTAACACTGAGCCCTCGCACCACTGCGCTCATATACAAACTTTCAACTGCTCTTCGACTGTTACAGCATTATTACTGGATGCACGGACACTGTGGACATCGGACACTGTATCAGCTCCGTGAACGGTGTGATGAAGCCACGCCACGGCACTAAGCACGACTGAAGCGTGTGGTGCACCAGCTCTCCTCAGGACTACTATCAGACTGAGTTTTCTTTAGCGACACGGTGGACTTGAGAGCGCACAGAGGCTCACACACACACACACACACACACACACACACAGAGACTGACTGGTGTAGCAATGGTCCAGAAAACAAGCAGCACGGTGTTTGCTGGGGACTCGTCCGATTCCGGCGCGCTGGATCTGGACATGGCTTCTTCCCCGACCCCCGGCTCCACGGCATCCGGGGGTGACAAGCTTGACCCCGGCTGGTGCAAAACCCCCAGCGGTCACATCAAGAGACCGATGAACGCGTTCATGGTGTGGTCGCAAATCGAGAGGCGCAAGATCATGGAGCAGTCACCGGACATGCACAACGCGGAGATCTCCAAGAGACTCGGCAAGCGCTGGAAGCTCCTCAAAGACAGCGACAAGATCCCGTTCATCCGAGAGGCGGAGCGCCTGCGGCTCAAGCACATGGCAGACTACCCCGACTACAAGTACCGGCCGAGAAAAAAGGTGAAGTCGAGCGGCTCCAAACCGAGCGAGAAGGGAGAGAAGCTCAGCTGCGCCAGTACCGGCTCGAAACCTGCCTCGAAGAAGAGCGGGAGCTCCAGGTCCACGAGCAAGCCGCACAGAATAGTGTTGGGCAGTGCCAAGGCAGCGTTCGCCGAACAGGGACCGGCAGATCACCACTCTCTCTACAAATCCAAGTCCGCGTCGGCTTCCAAGCAGATTCCCGACAAGAAGGCGAAGCGGGTGTACGTTTACGGAGGCAGCAGCGGCATAAGCCCGTCTTCAGCAGCCGTGCCCGGCAGCCCGACCCTGAGCAGCTCCGTCGAGTCCAGCGACCCGCTGAGTCTGTACGAGGACGGCGCGAGCAGCGGCAAGGAGGGCGCAGATTCCCCCAGCAGCGCGTCCTCGGACCGCCACCGGTACACCACCACACGGGCGTCTTCTCCCACCCCGTCCGCGTCACACTCCTCCTCCTCATCGCAGTTCTCCTCTTCCTCCGACGAGGAGCTCGACGACGACATGCTGGACGTTAACCCGAGCCCGGGCTTTGACAGCATGTCCATGGGAAGCATCGGCTCGTCGGTGCTGGACAGAGACTTCGACATGCACTTCGAGTCCGGGGCTTCTCATTTCGAGTTCCCCGACTACTGCACGCCGGAGGTGAGCGAGATGATTTCTGGGGACTGGCTGGAGTCCACCATTTCTAACTTGGTGTTCACGGCTCACGTGCTGAACTAGGGGAAGTGGAGGAAACACGCCTGAGGAGGAACACTGAGCAGAAGGGATCACAGACAAGTGTGTTTGTTTGTAAAATAAGCCACCGCGTGAAGGCTCTCGCCCGGCGACGCGCTGAAAAACAACGCTTCGATGCTTCGGTGAAATGCTGACAGGACGGAAAAGTGACGGCGCCCGTGAAACATTTAGTCGCGAGAGGGCCGTGCTCGGCGCGAGACTAGAGGAAGACGTTCACGAGGACTGCTTGAGAAAACTGGAAAACTGTGATTGATTTGCACGTACACGAAGGCGGGCTTTGATCGCCTGTTTAATCATTTTTACTTCAAAAGAGACCTTTATGAACTCTAACCATTCGCCTTGTGGACTTGATTGTTTAAAGAGGTACTGATATTTAGGCTGATTTTCAGCGCGGTGGATTTATTAACAAGGTGGGTTGACAAAAGTCAAGCCGTTTTTTATACAAAGAAAAAGAAAAAAAGAGGAGCGCATGTTATCTGTCGTCTCTTGTGTAGAGCTTTCTGTCGAACGGTTAAACTAGCGTTAGGATGAGTTACATGGATAGATGGCGCTATGTTTGATTTACTTCTCGCAGGAATAAAGATCACCAGCTGTTTTCATTCTTATCTTCAGGATTCAAACACAAACTCAAACCTGTGCTGAACTTTATATACTCTCTACAATTCAGGACCAAACGCCTAAGTTCCCGAAGCTGTTTAAAAACTGTTAATTTGGTCATGGCTGTTCTTTTCTGTTCTTCAGATGCCATGTTTATATGGATGTATTTATATTGAAACAGTTCGTCTTATTTTTGTGTTCTTGTGAGAACCCGCATCTGTCTCCTTCTCCGAAGAAGGGCTAGAGTTTCACCTTTGTTTTTATATTTAAATGTAGACTTTTGACACTTACAGAGAGGAAACGTTTGATTATTTTCTCAGTGTATTTTTGTACAAATATATAAAGGGGGGTGTCGATCGGTGTTTTGGATTTTCTAATTTGAAGAGCCAGGTGGGTCTGAACCGACCTCCTGTTTCATGTTTACAGTCTCAATCTGCAGGCGTCACACACACACACACACACACACACGGGAACAAGACACAACACAGTTCAAGCCAACATGTGCTTCGTTTTTACATTTTCTCTGATCGTGCCGAATTAAACCGATTGTAGCTTTAAACGAGCGATTTTCTTGACGTTTTATATCTTGAGAAACCACTGGATGGAAAATCGTGACACATTTGAGTTTCGCGACGATTATGAACTGCGTTCCTCATTGTATTTGAATATTTAATCTTTTCTACTTGATTGTTTTAGTATCTTAAGGCATGGTGAATAGATTTGTATTTCCGATTCAGGTTTATATCTGTTGTGTTAAAAAAAATAATACAAAAAAAAATCATCTTTGTACAGCTGTATCATAGGCTCAAATATTGTGTGTTTATGTAGGCTGTGTTGTTGCGTTTTATCTCGACAGGCACTATCTTTATACATCCTTACTTAGCCTTTTCTTAATTCCAAGATGCTTGTTAAGGATTTTTATATACAGTTGAAATATATTAACTTTATTTTCTTCCATTCTGTGCAATATGCTGTGTAGAAATCTTGTTTTGTCTAATCATGCCAACACATGCCAGCTTATCGTGTCAAGTCCCTGCCTGTCAGATTGTTATATGCTCCTGTACAGAACTTTTTCATAAAGGAAATAAACTCAGCTGGAACTGAACCCTAAACACTGCCGTTGACTCACTTTCACATTTGCATAAGTGGGCGTGTCTCTCTGCTCCAGTTGGACCGTCTGTCTTGTCTGTTTGGGCTTGCAAAGCACACATTACTAGATTTTTTATTTTATTTTTTAATGCTCACGTAGCAGCAGCTGTGCGTTGCTTACTGTAAGTGGCTTTTATATCTGAGCTAGTTTCTAAGTGTCTGCAGGTCAATGTACAAAAAGCCTCATGGTGACAGTCATTTATTGTGCGTGTGCCAGGTCACTGGAGTTCACGTGCTCCTTAATTATGAATGCACACAGGCTCATCTCTCCAGAACACACTGAAAGCTGATCCATGTGGCTTGATGCACTCAGTGACTGGCTGTCTGGCAGACTCCCCTCCCCTTCCCCAGACAGTCTGGGCTCTCAGAGAGGGGGAAGGGCTGCTGTCGGCCGCCAGAGACAACCATTGAATGATATTTCTCCTATAATGCCAGAAAACAGCAACCATGTGCACTGTGCGGTATATGTGACTACAGTTAAGAATGCATATAAACAAGCCATGTGGCAGTAGAAGTGCATGCGCTCAAAAGAAGCTTAGCTGTTGTTGCATGCCCAGTAGAATATAGTGTAGTGTAGGAGTCTGCAGGCTCAGCAGGGCTCTCGGGTCAGATCTGCTCTCAGAGGGAGGGGTGTCAGACGAGAAGTGGAGAGAAACCTGGCTGTGTCTGAGGACTGCAGTCAAAGAAAGCTTAGATATTAGATTGTAAGTACCCTTGGATCGGTTTCGCGTGGGTGCAGTCAGTGTCTTGTAGGCAGCACATTACATTATTGTTTCTTCCATAAAAAAATAAAAAAATAAATAAAAAAGGTTTATCTTTCATAAGACACGTCTGGGAGCAACTTGAGTGTAAAAGAAGACTAGCACACGTTTCTCCATTTTGTCTGCCTTACACAATCACAGCAGAGCTGGGCTCATGTTTATATCTTTCATGGTGTGTAGCCAAATCCAGTCCTAAAATATGAGTGTAAGCAGTGCTGCACTAAAGGCAGAATAGATCTGATCATGTTGATGAAGGTCACGTGCACTGTACAGTTATTACATTGGGATTTTAGTGTTTTTTAGTCAATAGTATCTGGGATTAGAAAGTAAAAGTGAACATTAATCAGGACAATAAAAAAAATGGCCTAATTTATACAATTATATTGAACTTGAATTTTTATACTTTATCTCCAAAAATAAACCAGATTGATTTTGTATGTCCAGTAGTCAATATAATTTCATTATTATATACATTTTGCTTTTGTTTTGCATACAGTTTGATATTGAATGTGTTTACTGTAATAATTCAAATGGCCTACAATTACCTTTAATTCAAATACAGGGGCGTCCTGATCTAAAACTGCACTCAGTAAAACACAGGACACTCAAATGTTTCAATGTAAAAGAGTTTCTCTCTACCAATCCCATCCCTTTGAAACAGAGTAAACAGTTTGTTACTGTGGTGTATCTGAGGTGTACACTGTTAAGGTTCAGTCATGAAGAGCTGATGAACACTACTGAGGATGAATGTGAGAGGCCGTCTATCTAACATCTCACCCACGGCGTGTGTCCTCTGAGCTCATGTACGCTGTGAAATGTGAAATTAATGCTTGTAATACCATGCTTTTGTAAACAACACTATCAATTTAAAAAAAAAGTGCAAAAACTATGATTTAAAAAAAACAAACATTTACATTTATTTTTAGTTATCTATGCTATTGGTAGAATAAAATGTAAAGATACGTGTGAATTAGTGATTCATGGTAAATGAGATGTTTCATTGTGTTTAAATGGTGTAAGCCAATATATTTTCAGTATCTTTAATACAATCCTAAAAATAAAGGTGCCATAGAAGAACCTTTTTGTCTCAAATGAATTCATAAAGAACCTTAAACATCTGAAAAACCTAAGAATGATATATTATCAGTGGTCAGTTTGTTAGCATTGTAAACATGACACTGAATGAGCAGTGTTTCCTAGAAATGCATGTTGTCGTCACTGTTACACAGCACTGTCTGTGTACTATTAGTTTGATTCTGCTGTCATCGCAAGAGATGGTGTGTATCTGAAGGCTCACACATTTACTGTACACATTTGGTGAGTAATGTAAATGCTAATTAGAGACTGTCAGATCTTATCTTCAATTTATTCTTACTGCAATATTAAATATTAACGTCATAAAATAATTTACATTTTGAAATTGCATAAATGTGTTACTGTTTCATTTAATTGCATTCAATGACACAATACAATAAAATGGGCAGCATCTGCAACTAAAATATGGTAGACATTTTTTTAGAATGACATTATGTTTAGGAGTCTTTTTTTGAGAGAGACTCTCAAATGTTTAATCAAAATCTGTTGCACTTGCATAAAGAAGAGTTACTTAAAATAGCTTAAAGGAGCCTCATCTCATCTGAACCCAAACCAAGCATCGTTCCGAGCAGAATGGACTACTGATATTAAGTAGAGGTTTTTACACTTTTATATTTCACTTAAATAACTAACTGAATATGAACATCAGTGAATATACTTAATATTATCAGTTAAGCGTACTTGTTTCTCAGTGTTGAGCTGACTGAATTTTCATGGCACCTGCATGTGAATTAAAATGCTTTACTAAAAACACTTGTCTAAATCTTTATAACTTTGCTGTGTTTTATTTAATCTAAATTTCCGTAGGCCCTCAGTGCAGAACACAAGACTCAGGGCCAGGGGTGTGGCTGGATCCAGCTGTAGGGGGCGGAGATGGGCATGTAAGGTGGGAGGAGTTGGATCTGGATCTGACCACGCCCCCTGGATCTTGTGTTCTGCACTGCTTACCTCGTTCATCTCTCAAACACTTCAGCATGAAGATGAGTTCCTCTCCACTCACAGGTGTCCTACAGGTGTGCTTGATCACATGTTCAACTAACTATATTTTGGGGAGTTTCTGTGTATTAATGATTTGTGATTTATTTGATCATTATTTGATAATAGACTATATTTTCAGTTAACTGTAGCCTATTTAAAATTATTTATCTAACATACCACCAGTGTAGTAAAAGGCGTTGCTTGATATTAAAATATATAAAATATAATAAATAGAAGCTATATAGCCTATTCATTGCAGTAACGTACATCGCCAAGTTTAAATTTAATATGTGTCTATATACTCTTGCTTAGGGTGAATTCAGGGAAATTTGGAGACTTTTTGCTAATGAGATAACTGGAATCAGGCATAGATAGATAGATAGATAGATAGATAGATAGATAGATAGATAGATAGATAGATAGATAGATAGACAGATAACATCCTCAGGCCATTTAACTCGCTCTGACTTATCCGACACATTTCAGAAAAATAACTCTTACTACAGCTAATTACTGAAGCTAAGAACAAAAATGTTACAATACAGGCTAATTATAGCTTATAGTTAACTCAATGGAATGCAATGATTTACATCGATTTACCTAACACAAATTTTTAAGTAGTTTTTTTGAGTAAATTCAGTGTTTCCTGAAGAGCCACGACCAACACGTAGACTACGTATTTTATTCGGTAGCGACTTCGTACAATTTAGGGGCGGGGTTAGGGTGGTCCCTCGTACAAATTCCTACGATTTTTTTTTTTAAATTTAATTATTTATTTCACCTTTTTTTTCACCATTTTTCACAAATCGTACAAGTTGCAGGAGTTCATAGGCTACAAATTATGCACATAGTAAAGTATGTAGGAAGTGCCGTGAGATCGGGTTGGAGGGAGCGTGGTTGTACCGTGGAGAGCAAAACTATTCTCATAATTAACCGATTTCTGAGTTACTCCACTAAGTTGCTCTCTTTGTTGTTATTTAGTTGCATGCAGAGGGCGGGAACTCGAACTGAAATGAACAAGGCGCGGCCAAGAGCCCCTTCCTTCACACGTGTAGACAAAGGGACCCATCAACACAACCCTAATATGCAGGGAAAAGTTTTCCCGTGCGCGCGACTCCACGCCAGGACCTCGCGAGGCGCCCAGGTGAGGTGTTGGCACGCGCTCATTAAGCTTGTTTCGCGCTCCAGTCGGTTTCGTCTGTGGATTTTATCTTGAAAAGTTGTCCAGGAGTTGTGCGTCAGCTCGCAAAGTTGAGCACAAAGCCGGAGGAGCGCTCCTTTGTTCAACGCGACTCCAGATGCTCAAACTATTGATGAAGACGAAATATGAAGAAAGAGTGGATGGCAGAAAAACGAGAGGATGTATTTCGGAGAAACAAGAGCTTGAGAGTTATTTTACACTTTTGGCTCATGTGGGACTAAGGATGACGCAGGAAGACAAAGCTGTCAAAAGTTGATTGGTGAAGGAAGTTGATCGAAAATTACCCTCGCAAAGTATTTCCCATTTAATATTAAACGAAAGCCGAGTTTGTTTCAGGAGAAGCTCCAGGCATTGATCTGTTTAATCTCCCGGATAATGCAGTAATTAATAGCGAGGCTGATATCTCCAATTATCTGAGTATGAAGACATACTGAATATTTCAGCACACTTTTGCTTTTATGACTTCTTATTAAATCGTTCAGTATTAGATCCGATGCTTTTGGTGCGGTTCGTGATGATTAGAGAGCGTGAGGTGGACGCATGATGATGAGATTGTGTGAAAGAGCAACAGGTTCAGCAGCACTCGCTCTCGGTCTTTGTTCCAGAACTTCGACAGACACCACGAGCTCTTTGTTCCTCAGACACCGAGCACGCAGCACAGATCAGCTCCTCAACTCCTACAACATCTGATCTTCCCTGAACAGGGGTTTGTGTGCTAGAGAGACAGAGAGAGAAAAGTAAAAAAAAATAAGAAAAAAAATAATTGCGATAAATTACCACAGGAAAGGATAGTTAACATGAAATACTTTGAAATACTTGCTTTTAATATTACCTTTATACCAGAGTATGTTCAAATAAATTAGACATTTGAAAACAACTGTCAAGCAAATATTTCTGAAGTGATCATTTGCCCTTCAATTTCACATTTTATGTCCTCGTTTTCCTAAAATAAGCGCTAGTCTTTATGTGTGTGTGTGTGTGTGTGTGTGTGTGCATGTATTTGTCCTGTAGCTCTGGAGACCCAAAGTAAGTTTACTTTTGACAAAGTTGTGGTGGATTTTTGTTTTGTTCTCCGTCGTTTGCCTCTACAGTCTAACACATTCGAGAGATGTGCACGTCAATAATTTAAAATCGGTTTTATATCCAAAGTTTGAGCTATAAGTGCGTTAGGAAAGATTGAGTTTTTTTTACGTATATGTATTGTGTATTTATTTGTTTAATTTCAAATACATCTTGATTAAATTGTTTAATCCCAAAATAATTTTCCAGCTCGAATGATTGTGTCTCAAACTGCAAGGTGGCCTGTGCTCCAAGATTTGGAGACATGTTTATTAAACGCGTCCTTAATAGTGAGGATTTGCATTGTATTTATCTGTGAATGAAGAAAATAAATAAATAAAGAGCAGAGACCTCAGCTGCATTGAATAATGTCTTCGTTGAAGGTAAAGGCATGTGTTTTATGTTGCAGGCCAGAACTGTTTTAAACGGACGTCCTCTCAAGGATTTATTTCATTATTTTCTGCTGTGGGATATTACTTTCCTCCGGGATTATTAGACTGGCCATAATGAGAATTATTCTTTTCCACTTCTACAAACAACGGAGAAGCTAAAGGTAAGTGTCCTACATTTAAACCATTATCAATGAAAATATGTGTAGGCTATGCAATTCATAACTTCCCTAAATATGAATATAGAGAGCTATATAAAGATGTGCACCAGGATGTACACGAGTGAGCACGGCATACTGCACGAATGTTTGTTCACATCATGAACTGAAGTTATGAGCGTGGTGATGAGGAGTGACGTGGTTTTCCTCAGTATAATGATGTCATGCAGCGTGTTATCGGTCGGTCAGGCGTGATGGAGAGCTCGAGCTCGGTGTGTTTTTCAGCAAGTGTGGAGCTGGACAGCGTCAGGGGCTCGGGGCTGGATCTGATGAAATGAAAGTTTGGGATGAGTGATCCCATCATCTCCCTCTAACCCCGTACCAGAGTCGAGGCTCGAGCGGGCTCACACTGCGCCTCGAGGCGTCTCTCCGCTATGATGTCATTCGACTCTGGTATGATGTCATTGGCAGCCAATCAAACGCGAGCGGGAATCATACGAGCCAATGAGAAGCCAGTCGGCCCCGCCCATCTCACGTTCAGTCCATGTTGGAGGTCGCAGCTCTGAAATAAAGTATGAACAGCACACAGAAGTAGAAATGAGCAGAGCATCTCGTGCGTGCTGCAGCTCCAGAGGAGAGAGTTTGAGCAGGAAAAGAGATTCAGAGGATAAGATTTTAAAGATAGGTTTTAAGGTTAACCAAGACAAGGCTTGTATGATGGATTTAATCCACTGGAGACATGAAGTCAAGTGCTCAGAGGATCATTCACTCTACACATGCAATACACCACACATCTTTAGAGGAAATGTTGTATTGTAAAGGCAGAGATGACTTCACAGTTTTCTTCTGTAAAACTAGCAGATTGTTCTCTAACGTGGTCCTTTCATGCACATTATTCAGTAAGCAGATGGATGACAGTCAGCGGTCCACTCTTTTCTTCTCCGGTTCACAGTCTCTTCTGCATATGAATGTGCTTCGGAAAGCTCCACATTCAGACCAGCATTACCAATCGTCCTGACAGCGTTCCTTGGTTCTCACAGAGGAATGAAGGCTCAGTTTGAGTTCTCCTGTCTGTCGTCCAGAGATAACCAACAGCTCTGGCCGAACACTACCATGTGTCCAGGATGCTTTATTTACCTTTGTATTCACAATGGTTAAATGCTCCTATTTGATTGTGGGTTTCAGATTTTTTTTATCAGTCATTATTGCTTTTTTATCATGAAAGTAAAAAAAAAAAAAAAAAAAAAAAAAATATATATATATATATATATATATATATATATATATATATAGTGTAGTCCAGGAAATACACTATGCATTACCAGGTTTAGATGAAAAGTTAATCAAGTTGAATTTCTACTGACGTGTCTGTTTTTGAGATGAGGCTCGGTCTAACAGTGATTCGACCGTCTTCACTGAAGCTGTGGGCCGTTACTGCTGAATCCTTATTAAACAGCACAGAGACATTACGTCTTTTCATCTGACTATTATTTGGAGGAATATGTGAAAAATTTGATTTTTTTTTAGGTCATCAGCTTTCTACCTTATTTCCTCCCAAAAGGGGTGATGTGGGCACTCAGGCTGTGCTGAAACATGTAAGAAGACAGTGTGTGTGTGTGTGTGTGTGTGTGTGGTGTGTGTTTGTGGTCATGTGATGAACTGCACCTCTGCTGGGACACGTGGAGCTTCAGTAGGCCAGTGTTTCTCAAACCACAACACTTTCTCCTTCCTCTCACACACCCAGTTCAGCTCTTGGAGCACAAACCCGTAAACCACACCGCTGTTGACGAAAGCACTGATGCTGTTACACTTACGCGAAAAAAAGTCTGCAATCCTCCACGCGTCTTTGGCTGAGCTGAATGCAGAGCGTTATCCTGTCAGTCCTTCCCAGCGCTGTACTGTGCCGAGGGCTCAGGACTCACACCTGGACACTCTGAGGCACAGAAACCATCGCCCGTTCCTCCAGCAGTTCACCACTCTATTGTTGCACATGTAATGTACTGGAATACGTCTGCCACACCTCAGATGAGTATTTCATCAGAATAAAACGATGGGCAGTGTCAGACACCAGCTGACCTCAGAGTGACCAGCCTCAGCACTTGCCTCAGATCAGTGGTGTATAGAGGGTTTCATCGGGCGCACGCGCCTGGACCTAATTTAACTTCCGGTCTGTGATGTGTATATCGGTCTGGCTGCAGTGCCTTCTGCAAACGCAGTTAAAGCCAAGGTGATGAGTTGACTGAAGTTGGGCTCAGGTGGATGTGCTGCGGGGTGTGTTTCCCATACATTTATTTATTTTTGGAGACTCGCCACAATTTTAAAACTGATCGATTTTCAAAAAGGCTTTTGTTGGCAAAATTGAGCAAAAACAAGCCATATCATCTCTAAAATGTAAGTCACTTATTGCTTTACTGAACTTGAATAAAATGATTATTAAATGTGTTCATGCATTGGCAGAAAAACAGTACTCTATTAATTAATTCATATTCATATTCACATTCAATTATATAAATATAAAAAGCATGCAGAATTATTTTTGCTGTTTACAATTTAGAATGCCTGGAATATTGAGATTCAATAGACTAATAAATTAATTAGTGGTGGGCTGTAATCGGCGTTAACGTGCTGCGTTAACGCGAGACTCTTATCGGGCGATAAAAAAAAAAAATATCGCCGTTAATCTATTCTCAAAGTTGGGTTGGGAGCTGGGTCTATACCAAGCAAGCTATGATGACTTTCACCTTGATATTTTATATAACCGACTCGCTGAGGACAGCCTAAAAAGATGCTCAGGACAGTTGACGGGCCACTGCTGCGCATCGTCATGAAAGATTATCTTTCTCACGTGTTGTTAAGCCTTAACGCTTGTCGATTTAATCAGACCACTGATTCATCAAACCTGCTTTCCTGCAGTCGGTGTTCTTCTCACTATTTTGTAGTAAGTAGCGAATATACTTGGGAGTAAAAGTATACATTTTAATTAGGAAATGTAGTGGAGTAAAAGTAAAAGTTGCCTGAAATATAAAAATTCAAGTAAAGTAAGGATACTCCCAAAATTTAAAAAAGTATTTTTACTTATTTACATTACACCACTGCCTCAGATGAGTATTTTTTCAGAATAAAACGATGAGGCGTGTCAGACACCAGCTGACCTCAGAGTGACCTCAGACTGACCTCAGACTGACCTCAGACTGACCTGAGTGAAACAGAGCTCAGTTAGTGATGTCATTCCTGAAACTGAAGCATGTGCTGATCATCCTGTTATTCCAAATCTTTTCCAGTTTCTCTCCTCTGTGGAAGGGGTCTTTCCTTCTGGACTGAAGTGAACGGTGAGATTGCAAAACATCTGTTTTTCTTTAAAGAAGTTAGACAGAAACATGAATCAGAAGGGAGTCAAACAACTCCCACAGTCCCTGAAAGGAGAAACAGCTCAAGTGAAAGCCTCATTTTAATCTGTATTTGTCTGAACACATAGACCTTCCAAGGACTTGCATTAGAAAAGAGTAAAAAACCTCTCTGAGGAAATGTTGGAAGGCAGCAGTCGTTGAGAAAGGGTTGAGTTTTGTGTCTGTCTTCACGAGGTTAACCCCGTCCCCGTGTTATTGTACGGTTGTGGTCCTCAGGAGTGACGTGTCTGGGATTCAGGAGCGTCTCTGAGACACATCTCTGAACATCACATCAGTGCCTCCATCAACTCTTCAGATATCTAATCAAACTCAGAGCTGTGATGTAAACTTCACCTGGAGCTATTCGACTGCTGTGTTGACTTAAAAACATGCAAAGCTAGCATTCACACGTGTGCTTTAACTACAATCTACAAGCATTTTATCACATGAATACATGAATATATGAATAAATAAATGCTGATGCTGAAGTGGGCACAGAGTTTAATGAACTACAAAAATATGTTTATCCCAATGTTGCATTTGTGAGTATTTAAGTAACTTTAAAACATTGCTCTGCCGAAACAGTGGGAAGGCTTCATGATGAGCAGACACACACACATGAGCACGTGGAGATTTACGATCACTCATTTCTACAGAAAGAGAACTAGTTTAGTCAATCATAGTTATACAGCCAGCAAATAAGATTCAGTATGATTAGTCGATACAGTATAGTCCAGCAATCACACAGTTAAAGTGTTCATCATGAATGGTGCTTTCAGAGAATTTCACATTCTTATTGAAGTTTTACAGATTTCACTCAAATTTACAGTAAAATCCAGTATTTCTTAATGTTAATGTACCAACCCACTGATGTAGGGATGTCTGTTTGTATCTTTAACACACTGACCACCAAACAACCACCAAAAACAGCTGATGAGAAAGACACATAATGAATCACAAGCTGCGGAGGAAAATACTACAATAAAATGATTCAATGAGCATGAGTTAAACAACATTAGACATAACATAAAAACCTAATGAACATAACTCATATGTAATATATATATAAGAAACAGTTTATTCAATAAAAAGAACATCAAATATGAGCCGTCACAAAGGGAATTCTGGGAATGTAGATTTATGTGTTTTTCACTGTAAATTAAAAGGTTACTTTTTTTTTTTTTTAACTTTCACAAACTGCAAATTTAACAGTATTTTACTATAACAAATCTGCTATAACTACTCTAATGTGTGTCTATTTACCACGTTAAAATAACGCTGAATCCTGGGATGCTTTAGGAGGAACATACATGAGAAGCATTTTATAAATCTTGTCTGCACATGTTGACATATGTCTGTATTTGTATAACTCATATTTGCTCACAGAGCTGATGTTGAAGCTCCCTGGAGTGTGTGGTGTGTGTGGTGTGTGCAGTGCAGTGTGTGTTTGAGCTCATGGCCAGTTAAACTCAATCCCCCATGCATGGGCTTTCCTAGTCCAAATGCTCTCATCACATGCACAGTTAACCCGAGCCCTGGACGGCCGTCATCATGAGCTACATGTCAAGGTCAGAGGTCACCGGGACAGTCTTTAAACACATGTGTTACTCTTTTCCAGTCTGTCTGTCCATTCTCACGTTTGACAAATTAAGGTCGTTTCTTCTGCGTTTGCCTTCAAGCAGTGTGAGAGTAATGATCACACCACTTCACTTAGTCTGCTCAGGTGTGTCCAGAACGCAAGACTGACAATTAAACAGCTTTTTTCAGCTTTTGGCCTTTTGTGTTTTGAGGCTGCCAAACGGGTTGAACCTGAAGTAGATTTCATTTTGGTTTTGCAGGTCACTTGTCATTTAGATCATCACATTTATCCCAGATTTGGTTCATCTCAGAGGAACTCAGCTGGCCTCACAGCGAAACAAAAGCGTTGCATGCTATATAACGTTCCTCTGCCTGCTTATATAATGTGCTCTAACTCCATATGTAATTTAGGAACGCTTAGTGATTCACGGGCTTGGCAGAATTAATGTCAGCTATATAAGTTAGCAAGTCTTTACTGAAGTAGAGGAAAGCTGCCAGTGGAATGGGGTTTGTTGGCAGTATTTGGGCTGTGCTTGACACATTAAATCTAGATCTCAGCTGGGGCTTGAGCTGCACAAGGACTGCAGGTTTGTGATCAGGCCAAATGAGCCATGGACTTCACAGCCCAAACCACGCCAAAACAGTGTGTTAACACACTCGACGCAGTGCCACAGACGATCTGGCTTCTGCCCAATAAATGAGCTGTTTTTAAACAAAGCACAGAATCTTGGAATTCTGGTTAGATGGAAAATGCTTTGTGTAGTTATATATTTATTTATTTATTGCGCTACTGAAAGAGCTTGAAGTGTTCGGAGGACAAATGAATGGCCTGTTTAGAGGATGGTCCCATGATTGTAAGGTGTTCAGGAGTCTGAAGATGAACACCTGCTGTACATGATCACCACGAGACAGACACTGTAGTGTAACGCTGATTGTTTGGTTACTTAGATGTTTCTTCAAAACGTTCCCTCGTGGATTATTTTTCCAAAGATGTCATCTATTACAGACATGAGGACTGTTGTTCAGTTGTTGTAGAAGTAGACCGTTGGTGATATTTCTCCCGCTCTTCCTCCACTGTTATTGGATGTAGCAGTGATAAACACTGTGTTTTCCCCAAAGTTTAAAATGTTTACAATTTATAATAACCAGAAAAAAACATAGACATGAAATAGACACTGCCTTGTTACAGGCCGAGCAGTGAAAACAATTTAGATTCACTCTAAATGAGCCAAGTGGAATGGATTTGACTGTTTTTTTTTATCTAGTTCTATCAGTTAAAACATTATTTTGAAATCATTTGAGAGATTCCCATTTAATTGAAGTATAACTGAAGTGAAAGCAACAGAATGTGAATCTCAGTCTTTAATGCCCCCCTCCAAAAGCCGTAAAGTGTTATAGATCTGTGCTTGTAAGAGAAGATGCCATTACTTTCTAGAATAGTCTAAGAACTGTGTTGTTCCCGGCACAGGAAGTGCATCGCACCCGGAGGTGATGCATCAGACTACAGCACTGAGCTGCTCTCCAGCACTGGACTGAGCGCCGCTGTCAGCTGCGGTGCAGTAATTAAATGTGATCAGTTACACCTGACGAAGGAGTTGCACTGAGTGACAGGTGCAGCGGGAGCCATTGTGTCCAGAGCCAAGAAGAGCCACAACTGTTTTTAACTGTTTCAGGTGGTTGAGGGAGGCTGGATGTGGGGCACAGAGGATATTGGCATTAGCAGGTTTAGGAGGGGGCCTCGTTATGCGGAGGATGCACTTTGGGAGGGCAGTGATTGCATCCTGACATTTTTACAGCCCTGGCGAGGGTCTGCGAGTCACGGGAGAGGGTCGTTATGCTCCACTCCACTCCACATGAGAGAAGGTTTTCACTTTCCACTGGGAGCCACACTGAAAGAGTGGGGCGACTCTGCCCCCGGTGGCCAGCGGCGGTCATGCACCAGCAGTGTTGCACCGATGCCGGAGCCGTTACCTCATTCACAGAGAGGTCACTGAAGTACGGTTCTCCTCACTGTGAGGGATGCAGTCCAGTTTAAAGACAAGAAATGGCTATATAGCACACTTGTTTTTTACAAAGCCAAGACAAGGAGAAAGAAAACTAGAGCTGTATCAAAAAAATAAGAATAATGCAATTTATATTAGGGATTTTAAGCAGGCCAAAAATGTGTGACATGTTCAGGGCTTTACAATGGTTTGGTCTTCTCTTTTAAAGCATGCAAAGAAAATCAGTTTGGATAAAACAATGGTATTTAGAGGAATGAAGGCAAAAGAAGTGTTTTGTGAAGGAAATTTCTTTATACATAATAAGGTAATTCTGGACCATAAAATCTGAGATTGGTTGATGTGAAAGGTTGGAAAGTATTTATTTACTGTCATGATGAAAAGGCCTTGACAGCATGCCAGTGAATCTGTGAGGAACTCTACAGTGAAATAAACACATTAAATCACTACTTTCTTCGCGGCTTATAAAATGTTATGTATGATTTTTTTTTCTGTTACATTCGACATGTTCAGATATAATAGACTCATTTTATTTTTTTCATTGAAAACACAAAGAGGACAAAAATTTACGCAAATTGCCCCTCGCCAGTCTCTCAATAATCTTTTCCTCTTTTGAAAATTCATAAAATTTCAAATGGAAACACAAAAATATATTTGTTGTAATTTCCGTTCACCACAATAGAGCCACCAAACCATGATGACTTATGAGAAACCCAGAAATGTGAAGAGGGTGTATCATAAGAAGCTGGCCGTGAGAGTGTGATGACTGCTGTGAATGTGAGCGTTCTCCGGTCGGCTGCCGGCCGCTGAGACGGAGACCGCTCATGTTCAGGCGGGACGAGTGCTCAACCTCTCACTTTTTCCCCGTTATGCAACATAAACACATTGATAATCTCAGGGAGACAGGCCTTCCAGCAGTCACAGGTTAACACCTTTTGTGTTTCAGCAACTCTGACATCTGTTTCACACCTAAATCTCTCGTGCTTCACAAACAACCGCAACATGTCAGCGTGCGGTGTTACAACTTCCTGTCGTGGCGCGGCGTCTGCCTGGTTTGGGATAGTGGTAGGCACACACACTCCTCTCACACATGACAGGCGTCCTGTCTCACCTCGCTGTTTCTCCCGGTATGCCGGCTGGCAGACTATGTGTTGGGATCGGGATTGCCTGGCATGTGAATGAGAGAGCAGCACATGGTCACGTGTCTGATGACAGGACGCTGCTGTCGGAGCGCACCGCTTCATGTGCGTCTGCAAACACGGAGCGCAGAGCAGGAGGCCTGTGCTTGCCAAATGTGCAGTTTCTCGGCCTGCGGAGACATGCGTGGGTGCAGTCGGCGGTCTGTCAGATCAGTGGGGCCTTGTGTGTTAAAAGTGTTCACATTTGCATGCGGATCAGATGGCGTGCCATCCGTCTTAATCTGTAGAGGATGGGGAGCACAGACAGGTAAACGCTCTTGAGTTCAGCCCAAGATAACCCATCAATCTGCACCAGAGCCTCGATGATCCCCGGATAGATTTGTGGACATCTGTAGCTTATCAACAAAGACTCTCGCTGAAAGCGGCGCTGGGGGTCTCTGTCAAGGCTTCGTATCAAGGCAGGTGTGTGTGTGTCTAGTGTGTGGGGCGACAGAAGAATCAAACAAACTGAACTCTAGTCACTGGAATAAAGTCATGTTAGGCTGGTCTAAATAAAGGAGAATGACCTCTGAAGAAAGCCTGCGCCCGTCCCGAACAGCCCCTATGATGAGATGGTCACGTATTGAACATCCTGATCTTGGATTGTTTAGATGCCTTTGTTCCGTGTTATTTTCTGATACTGTAGCAGTCGAATCACACCAGAGTTCGTTTGGAAGCAGACAAAAGATCATTTCCATGGCACATGCTTGATGTTTTCTAATAACCACTTCAATTCCAGTTTGTATATAAACAAATAATCATATAACTTCAAATCTTGGAATGTGTCATGAGGACCACTGTTATTACACTTCTCTTATTGGAATCTATTCTTCTTCCTAAAGAATCACTGTATGAAAAAAATATGAGCCACAAAAGACTCTTTATGTAGACAGGAGGTTTAGTAAATGATGACAGAAGTGTTGGTTTGTGAGTGAAGTATTCCTTCAACAGTTTTGGGTCATTTCCACAGAGAAGAAGCCCTTCATAGTCTGAAACTGATGAAGCGGATCCTGATTCATCTTCACGATGACTTTCATTCCCAATAACAGGGTTTTATTGATTTATGGGAGTTTCCCAGTTTTGTGAATGAATATATAAAGCGTTTGATCGAACGGGTGTGATTGGAGCACATCTTCACATGACATCGCTGCACTTTCCACACACAGCAGAGTCAGCGCTTCCTTGTTTGCATCCGGAGAGAATGGCCTTCCTCTCACTCATTAACCTTTCCTAATACCCTGCATGTATTAATAATGATCTGAGGAAAAGGTCAAGGCATCCCAGCATGCCTTGCAGCACCAGCTCACCCACTCCTGCGCAGTGTGTGTTGGGTCATCGAGCGCTGGTCACGGTGTCTGTGCGATGCCATGTGCTGAAGAGAGCCGTGTTTGCTCGTGAAGATAGCAGTAAATACGTCTGATTTGTTCTCAGATACAGACTGACAGTGAAAGTGGCGTCTGGCCTCAGGTGGACTTGTGCTCCACATAACAACATCCACACACAAGGTCACATTTAACATCAGATCATACTGTCACTTTCTGTATCTGTCATATAAATATATACGTGGACAATAACACGACAGGGCACTTTAAGGGACATTTCTGTGAAAAGTGAAAATATTTTATTGATTCTTTATGTTGTTCCAAAACTGTGTTTTTTTTTTTTGTTTTCAGTGGAACACAATGTGAGAAATGTTAATAACATTTAGTGGAATTTTGAAATGCTATGACTACATCTGGTTTGTTTAGTAATGTATGATCACATCATATTCTGATAATTAAAATATGTATATATTACATAGTAAATTTATGTTTATGATATGTAAAAAGAAGGCATATTATGTCATGCTATGACTCATGAATATATATATATATAAATCATTTGAGGTGAAGTGCATGAATCTCTTTCAGGTATGTTTGGAAAAGACTGGAAGTAACAGGTTCATGAAAATCAATCATTTGAATGCGAACACATTTCATGTACATTTTTATGTAAACCCACTTAATTTTGTTGTATCACTTCTAAACAGTAATTATAGTTGAACTCATTGAACAACTGTCAAGGCAGTATTTCTTGAGGATATTTTGGAGTTCTTTGGCAATTGTACATAGTTCAAATATGATGTTATTTTTTTTTACTCCAGTACACTTAAACACTACTTGGTATATAACAAAGGAAAGTTTTTTTTTTGTTTTGTTAAAATTTAATAAACATTTGATCACAAAACAACAACAACAACAACAACAACAGCTTAAATATGACCCAGTAATTTAAGAACTACCATTTACTCACATTTGTGTGTTCATGCTGCTGCTTAATATTATGGCAGATATTTTGGCAATATAACGACACCTGCTAGTATGGATGAAGCATCATGCAAAAACTGCTTTATTACGTAAAAATAACAATTTGAAATTCACTTTTACATATTAATTTGGTGATACTGAGACAAAAAAGTGACACTCTGTATATATATATATATATATATATATATATATAATTATTATTATTATTGGTATTTACTTTAAAGTGCTCTTTTTTGGAGTTTGGCAGTCATGTCACTATGACCCTTCACGCTATGGAAAATTCTTCTTTTGAATTCCACAGGCAACAATATATGGGGACGGAATGACAGGAAAGTGATTAAATAATGACAAAATGTTTAATTTTGTCAGAACAATTCCACTGGATTCCATTCAAGTATTTTTTAGATGATGTTCATGTGACTGATATCTCATAACGAAGCAGTCTTTCTATCTCTATTAACATTTATTAATGGTATGCTGTTCACCCAGTATTGTGTCAGTGTGCATTGCATCACACTCCCAGTTACCTCTCAGCTACTCCTATCGGCACATCAGAAGCGGACTCTGACATGAAGCAGGAGAACTGGCATGACAGGACACTCCTGTAGTACTTTCTTCGGTGAAAATATGGATTTCAGTTTGTCTGCAGCGTGTTATATCAGATTCCCGCTCTAAGAGTGTAATAAACAGATCAGTGGACCAGTGTGAGGGAACCAGAATGTGGCTTGTATCAGATGACACAGAAATCTGATTAGTCGAGTTGATGGAAACTGATTGCTCTCACTTGTTATAGGTGCATCACTTAATTTGTTTGTGCAATCTTGACTCCTAACACAACATAAACAGTGCGAGGTGAGCAATCACATTCGGCATTAGGTAAAGCGGTTTACATCATGCAACAGGTTGTTTTTTTTTTTTTGGTTAATAAAGCGTTTAAGTGGAGATGGTGTTTTGCTTGGACATCAATCTAGGAATCTTTGGAGGTTTCCTCATAGAGGTACAGTACATGCTCTCAAGCAGACACGTCCTAAATGAGCTGGAGTGCACTAATAGTGGAGCACCTGAGTCGAGTGCACACTGGTGATAAAGCTCCCCGGCTCCCCATCACAATATTTACATGCATGTACATACAGTACAGTAGTGCACTCCAGTGCAGCGATTGTGTCACATCTTCATGCTGACATCATTCTCAGTTTCATCTAAATTTGAAACAAATGTTTACTTGATCACAAGTTTCAAATGTCATGTATAGCATAACCTTAACCTTCATAAGAACATGCCAAATCAGGTCAAAAAAACTCTTGTATTGTAATAATTTTGTGAGCTGTCCTCCAAACCAAAATCCAGTAATACCTGTTTAACAAGTGAACACATTAAAACACACTGACATTCATGAACACTGGATAATGAAGGCAGATCTGAACTGAAATACATTTCAGCTTGCAGCATATTGTCACATTTTTATTAGAGCAAGTCAAATGTGTTATGACTGTTATAGGGCCCTATAATACACCCGGTGCAATGCGATGCAAGCATAGACTGTAAAAAAATATGGACGTAGTGTCCGTGACGTCACCCATAGACTCCTCATTAGTGATGGCCGATTCGTGAACGAATCGTTCAATTTAACCGGTTCTTCTTAGTGAACCGGTTGAACCAGTTCACCAAATCGAACTGAATCGTTTGAAACGGTTCACGTCTCCAATAAGCATAAATCCACAAATGACTTAAGCTGTTAACTTTTTTAACGTGACTGACACTCCCTCTGAGTCAGAATAAACCAATATCCCGGGGTAATCCATTTACTCAAACAGTACACTGAATGAAATGCTGTGAAGACCGAACTGAAGATGAACACCGAGCCGAGCCAGATAATGAACGAACACGCCCACTGCTGGAGCAGTTCTCGTTCTCGAGTCAAGAACCGGTTGCTTCGGTTTTCGGATCATCAGTACACTCAACCGAGAATCGTTTCAGTCGGACGCGTGCGAATTGAGAACCGATGAACTGATGATACTGCGCATGCGCGATTCAGCGTGAAGCAGACTGACTCACAGCATGTCTGAACCGAAGGGATTCTTTTGGTGATTGATTCTGATTCTGCGCTAGTAATGTTATGAGCGCGGGTATTTCGAGGGCTTGGATGAAGGGCAATCTGGCGAAACGTAAGTTCATTTAATAACAAATACATCGCAATGGATTATGTTTAGTAAGTGGATCGTGGTTTCTGCGCTGATGACACCTAATTTATTTACTTTACATCTTCAAGACTTAAATCCTCATATGCACATTATTGCTGTTACTATATTTAGGTGTTGTTGCAAAACTCAAATGTAAACTTTTCATGATTATGAGGTTTTAACTGACTAAAGTTATGATTACTGACTTTATATATTTGAATGTTTGATAGACGTAACGCCATTACGTCATCGCCAATGACGTCATTACGTCGAGCGTGAAAGAACCGATCGAAATGGGCAAAAAGGCGGGAGCTGATTGCTGAAGCCACGCCCACCTAGTGCGACGGCATTGTCAGCAGCAGCAATCCACCTGTCACTCAAGTGGCCACGCCCTTAATTATGCAGAACTTTAAGTCTTATTATAATTTAAACGGATGAGTTTAAAAAAATTCACCCCCCTCACAGTTGTCATGAAGGGCAAAATAAGCAATATAAACCAAACTCATTTTTTGCACCAGGCTGTAAACATGTTTTTTTCTGCTGTAAAGTTGGGCATTTTAACATGGGGAGTCTATGGGACTGACTCCCTTCTGCAGCCAGCCTCAAGCGGCCAGTCGATGAATTGCAGTTTTAGTCACTTCCTTACTGGCTTCAAGAGAGAGAGCGGGAGGTTGCCGCTCAGATGCAAGCCACAGTGCAAGTGTGTTTGCTAATTTCAGTCCAGTGCCGTTCACATTTTCCCGTCCAGCACCATTTCATTTAATTAGCAAATGCAGCTGTGCTCATTTTTACACCCATGGGTGTGCTGGTCTAAAAAAAGAGGTGTGTTCAGGTGGATTGCTGGCACATTGCTACTTAAAGGAGCTGAAAATAGACTGCATGTCATGCTGTCTGGTCTCTGTTTTCCTGGGTGTCCACTAGTGGGCTCACTTCCCCTTAGGCACCTCACCGTAGGCACTACAATTCCCACTAGCCTTGTCCCTTCATCACAGTAATTGCACTCTTGTTAATTACACCAGGTGCCTTCACTTATTACTCATTAGCCTCCCTATATTAACCAGTCTTTTCCTGTTGTCTGCATGGAGTCCTTCCTTCCGTACCCAGTATTCTCATCTTCCGAGTTCCTCGCATTCCGAGTTCCTGTTCCTGTTCCCTTCCTGTTCCTTCTTTGTTTGTTTATTTGGACTGCATTCTGGTTTTGACCCCGGCTTGTTTGGATTACGATTTGAAATACCCTAAATAAACCATACTGCAATTGGATCTCTCTTTCCCTGTGTTTCACTGGGTCCCGAACGTCATACTGCACCATAGACCAACTCAAATATGGTCTAAAGTCTGGCGCAATGTTCTTTCTTTGTTTTTTAAAGAGCGTACACGCTGCTTATTAAACACAAGAAAGCACAGTAGCACACAAACATGCCAAATATTACAAATTAAAGGATTGTAATGCACAAGATTTTGTTTGTAGGCTAATTAAATATATATAAATGGCTACATGTCATAATGGATAATCATCACATGTATCAGAATCTATTTGTTCGCACACGAACAGCTCCGTTTCCTCTCAGAGATGCGTCTTTGCGCTTGCCAAATTCCGGCGTGTAAATAGCAAATCCATCATGGCATGAGTGCAACTGCAATCTGATTGGTTTATTGCACGTTATCCCCAAAAAACACCAACATTACTCATTAAGAGAATAGGGACAACCCGTTTAGACCATGCACCCGGGCGCGCCAACCGTTTTTCCGTTGGTAAAATAGCAAAAGTGGATTTGGACACGCCTTGAGTGCACCTGCGCCGTGACCTGTACACTTTGCATTTAGATCCTTAAAATAGGGCCCAAAGACTTATATAATATTGCAATATTTGCTGGACCAAATTGTTCTGTTTCCTAATATTTTTACAGTACAAAATGAGTTGAAAGCTCTTTTTAATCCCACTTATTTATTTATTTATTCATTTTATTGTGAAGTGGAAGCTCATATTTTTTTGTTTAATTATGTAGCACTGTGGTCCTGCCAGGAACAACATTTAATTCCACTGTATGTCCACACATGTAGCAGAATGACAATAAAGCTCGACTTGACTAAGTTTACATTACTGATTATGCTATTTTCCGGACACAATCTGTAATGTAGTAGGCACTACAGAAATAAAGGTGACTTGACTTATAAATCTCATTCTGATTCTGCGCATAAACAATCAATGTGTTTTATTGTTTTTTACTTGGTCCACACTTTGTATCTATACAGAAACTAACTTTCAAAAATAAACGCAGCCTGAGAATATTGACTAGAGAAAATAATGTGTCAACTAGCCCTGGTCTCTCCTAATTGATCATCACCATGTGATGTGTCACAGTATCATGATGATGGCCAGGGTGTGTTTTTGGTTGTTGTAAGGTTGGACAGTTGTGTTGTCAGGCCTGCAGCATCTGTCAGCTGCGTTATCTCACAGTGTTCAGTTTCATCTGTCTCTCTTCATGAGTCTGCTGGTGTTTCTCCACAGTCATTGTGAGGTGTGTGTTGTCCAGAATGTCAGACTTTAGTCATCTACAGACAGTGATTGATGTGTGAGACATGAGGACTGTGTGAAAACACTATCATGTAATGCGAATGTACCAGATCAGAGCTAAAAGACAAACAGCTCGTAAAAGGTGTCTCTCTCTCACCCTCGTTCATGAGCTCAGCCGGAGGTTATTCCGTTCACAGGTTAATTCCACTCATGATTTTTTGGACCAGATGATTTTCACAGCCAATTAAAGCTCATATCAGTTACGCAGCACACCAGTGTTCTCTATATTTAAACAACACAATGGTTTCACAAGCGTTGCTGTTGAGTCTGGGATTTTGAAGAGATCAGCTTGGTTTCAGTGCTGCTATTAAAGCCTCCCTATTTCCCTCTGAATGTGTCTCCTGCATGTGATCATCAGCAACACAGATCCATCTCTGTCCCCTGCCGGAGGAGGATGAAGGTTGTGTTGTTATATAAGCTGCAGCAGTGCATTAAATCATTAAGGAGTGCTAAAATGCCCACTGCGTCCTACAGTTACACAAACCAGAGATGTATGAATCAAACACAATAAGACTTCCAACAATTTATTTTCCACACATCGTTATTTATATCAATGTATATGGTTACAGTCAGATAATATAAAACACTCTGGAACTCTGTCCTGTCCTGCTCACGAGACTGTGATGTTGTTCATGAAATTCACTATATATTTATATAGGTCACCCCTACCCCTTAAACATGTTTCTGGTATTTATATTGCATTTCTATAATGTATGGTCAGAGTTACTTGAAATGTATTGTGTGGTCACGTCAAATCAATCCCTCGAGCTCCGCAGGGCCCAGTACTGACCGTGTGCTCTGTAGATGGGATAATGGCCAATACGGCTCAATTCAGCACAGCGAGATTCATGGCCACTCTGGATGTCCATATGAAGAATCATAACAGCACATTCACTTGGTCTCAATCACCTTTCATTGCCTGCGCCACCGTCCCGTACATGCTTTTATTGTCCAGATGTGAGGACCTGCTGTCAGTAAATGTGAATATTGAATCTTAATAATCGTTCTGAAATTGAAGATGCAAACAATGTCCTGCCCTCAAAGAGACCTTATCATAGCAAAATGTGTCTATATAAACATTTCCAGCATCACAGCGCTACAGAAATATGTGAGCCAAATGTTTACAACCGTTTACACAATTGCTTTTATGTCAGAAAACATAAGAGCACACATAGGGAATGGAATAAAATCATACTGTCCAAAAGCAGATACAATTCAATTGTTTGTTTATAAGCAGTCAAATTATATATATATATATATATATATATATATATATATATATATATATATATATAATAATCCAGTGTTTTCTTTGAGGTTGTTGTGTGCAGCTTAAAAGCATGAGCACCAGGGCAGCGTTTCATTTCCTTTAGGCCTCCGCTATTCGTCTTGTCCTAGTGGGTAATCAGAGACGTACAGGCCACAGCTCTGTGTGACCTGCAGCTGAACCTGTGCGCCTGACAGATATTAGGAACACAAGCTTTCATTTGAGGCTTTTAATGTGTTTCATTCCAGGCCACAAATGGATCGTACTGCAGGATCGAGTGATGTCAGTGATGGCATGCCGGCGAGGGCTCTGGAAGGTCATTCGTTCTGACTTCAGCCGTGCCAGCGAGCCACTGCCAAGCCTGGCTCATACACTCTCAGCACAGCTCAGCAGCGAGCTCCTTCCGCATGTGAACCCTTCCCACCACACGTTAGCGTGCTATGGTGCGCTCGCCTCCTTCTGCGTGGCCGGCAGAGAAAAGGAGGTTTGACGGCGTAACTGAAGCCCACCGCAGAGAGGATGTGCTTGGTTCAGCACTGGGTTAGGCCCACAAGCCCCCAAAGATCAAAGCATGCGTCCCATTCAACTTGCATGTGAAATCAGCAGCGGGCCCAGAGCAAAGCCCTGGTGGACACCTTGGCTCTGGACAGCCGTTTTGATTGGCTGCAACTGAAGCAAGGTCAGCAGGAGAGGACTGTGAGTGCAGACTGAGAGCAGGTCTTTGTGTCATTTGACTCAACTAGCCACATTTCAAGGATGCATGTGTTAATGTGTGGTTTCTTTTAGGATGCAAGGAAGACTTTTAGTACTGTGACTGTGGAGTGCTGCAGGGATGACATATTTTTATTGGCCAACACACAGACACTTTTTTTTTAGAATACCAGTTCCATATAAAAGTAAACTAAAAGAAAAAAATTCTTGAAATGGAATATTATAAAAAAAGAAAAAAAAAAGGAAAAAAGATAATCATCTTTACAGCACAACATAAGTCCGTGGGTTTTTAGATAAATGCATGAAATAAAGTATATGGTATTTTTTCTTCTAGGACATAAATATATAGGTTTTCTTTTTTCTTTTTTTAAGTTGTCAGAGCTTAATTTTGCTGATGTTGAAGTTATGTGACTGTGGTGTAGTTCATTTATTGCCTATGACTAGCTTTTTACTTTTGCTGACAGGCTTCAAAATGTATGAAAGTTTTGTTCATTTGTGAAGATGATCATATTATCAATCATAAACCATTGTTGGGCACAGAGCTGATTTTCTTCATAGTCAAAAAGCCACTGAAAAAGTCTTGGGTTTTTGATGACGGAATCAGGGTGATGTGAACTTAGGGGTTGGATTACAAAATATGTAATCTCTGCGGCACTCTATTGCATTATGGCACCAATATATTACTATTTTTATGGAGTTAATTGCATGATGTGCTGAGTGAGAATGTGAATGTGTTTTTGGAGGACACACCTGAGTTCGACTATCCTCAGGCACTAGTAATAATAAACTCTTGTTATGATGGAGCTCTGCCTTCTCATCGAGAGGCCAATGTTAATGAGACACAGCTGAACAGACCCTACCGCACGCACACGGCTCATAATCCAAGCCTGGCCTATAAACACGGCTGGCAGTTCCTGTGCCGCCTCCTGGGTGGCCGATCGGTCAGTCTGTGAGAGTAGAAGAGCACCGCTGTTGTTCTTGGGTTCTGACTACACACACACACACACACACACATACCACCCTCACCCTCAAATATAAAGGTTTCCGGAACATGAAAGCATTCTGGGAATGTTTAGCCTTGATTTAATAAGGACTTTTAATCAAGTTGCTCTTTTTTCGGTGCAACGCTGCACCAGTCACAAGTCGATTGAGGGCACATGTCAAGCTGCTGGCACACGCATGCGTTTGATGTTTGTGTAAATCATTGGAGGTCAGAGCGGTGGGGATTTCTGACTGTGTTTACAGAGCTGCTCCCCAGAGATGTGTGGCTGCTCCGGGACGGAGAGCAGATCAGAGGAGCCGACGACGGTGACTCTACACTCACCAGCGCTTCACTTCAGACCGCTAGTGATGTGGCTGTAAGTTACGAAATCATGCTGAGAGGACATATTTAGAAGCTTTTCCCTGAGTGAATAAATAAAGCAGCACTGCTCTAGACACAGATTGGGTGGTCAGAGAGGATTTACATTCTTTGTTGAAATATTCTTCAAGTATTTATGTCAGTGTAATTCTGTCATGAAGCAAATGCATCTCTGGACTTAAGGTGTAACCCAAGGCCCCGGAGCATGTTATCTATACAGGTCAGGCAAGCAGAATGTGAATGGTGTCAGCAAAGAGAATATTGGTAAAATTAAATACTTTGCATCATCATCATCATCATCACCATCCGTGGTCAGTGACTGTACATCATAGCAATATCATAATGGCAGCTGACATCAGTGATGTGGCATCACTGTGTGTGTGTGTGTGTGGCCTTCAGATGAGTTGACCTCAGTGCAGACAGGACTGACTGGTCTAACAATTGGACTGGTCAGTCCTCATATAGATTAAGCATGCGTCCTGCTTCTCACTATCTACCCTGATGCAGTGATTCATGTTCTTAATTAATTTTACCTTTCCTAGCCGCCCCATCACCTATTTCAGCAATTGATCCATTCACTTACTCAGGGACAGATAAAATACATCTGAAAGATGATCTGCTTTGATTCCATATCACAGAATGCATGAAAGGTCAAAGGAATAGTGTTCAAATCAATGGGACAGTTCAGAAGAAATGCATTTACTACTTCATCTGTCATAAAAGCTGCCGTGTGCCGAGCTGAAAGTGTTTGAAGGGAATAACTGTGTTTAAGCGGCACAGATCATCAGCACGGCTCTGATCAGATACTGCTGATTGATTAGTATTTTCCCTGGGAGAAGCCGGATGTTTCTGTGAGTCAGGGTTACACGTCCTCACCAGTGAACCCCTGTGGTCCGGACCGACGCACTGCAAAGCCCACTTTAAGTGTAAAGTCTGCGCTCTTTTCTAGCTTTCCAGATGATTTGGCTGTTAGACTGTCCAGCGCTGGCCCGAGAGCCGGTTCTGATGTTACGAGAGCTTAGTGCTCGGGTTATGAAACTACTGGGTGTAGCCGGTGGGTTTTTGGCACACTAGACAGGATTTCTATCACAACAGAAGTGTGATTATAGAGGCCTGCCAGCGGAAACAGACCACCGCTCCTGCTGCTGCCATTAACTCCACTGGTGCTGTGCTGTACATGTAGATTTATACACCACACAAGAGTTTAGAGATGTGGAAATAGCATACATGTGTTCAGTGAGGGAATGATGCATGCGCAGGGCTGAAAAAAAAGGAAAAAAATATATACATTTAATCTGACAAGTTTTCCAAATTTTGTTTTTAAATAAATTTAACATAATTAAAAATTTTAATTAAATAACTTTTATTAATTTGTTTATCAATCAATGACTCCCAGTTACTGTTTGGTTAAAACAATTCTTCAAAAATGTCTTTTTTTTGTGTTCAGGAGAAGAAAGAAACTGATACAGGGTCGCTGGAACAACATGAGGATGAATAAATGATGACAGAATGTTTTTGTGTGAACTTTCTCTCTTCTCTTTCTCTGGTGCTTTCTCTCCCCTACTGCGGTTGGATGTGTGTGTGTGTGTGTGTGTGTGTGTGTGTGTGTGTGTGTGGGGTGAGGTCACATCAGGACTCCCTGTAGCGATTGGAATTTAAGCCACAGGTAGCTATTGAAGTGCAGCAGGAGTTTGGGAGAGTAATTGAAGAGGCGGCGATGGCTTTACTGCAGAGATCTGCTCATTCTCTCAATCAAGAAACACATCGCTGCTCACTGAAGAGATTTCACAGATTCTTCGCTCTGCGTCTCACTCTTGTTCTGGGACTTCTCAGTATGGTTTGATGAATGTGTTGCTGTAAATGTGTGTGATGATGCAGTTCTGAGCGTTATGCTCTCCGTGTGAAAGGTGAAGATGTAGCTGGAGGAGCAGAAGCCTTCAGGATCTCACCAATCTACCTCATTAGTTCAGTAATGGATCCGGAGTTTGCCCACACATTGATTTATGTATCATATAATCTAAAGCAAATGTTTTCTGTTGGGGTTTGACTCAGAACATTTCATAAAAAATGACAAAGAAACGATTACACTGAATTGTTGGAGTATAAGAAGAGTATAATCTTATAATAGATTTGACACACTCCTTTGTTTTATTAACAGCATTGAAGATGTGTATGTTGTTTTGAAGTTAAAGAGATAGACATTCATTCTCTCCTCATTTACACTCCCTGCAGGACTTTGTTTCTCCAGTGGAACACAGAAGAAGATATTTCAGAGGACACTCGTAGAGTTTGAGGAGATGATGATTTATTGCTGATCTGATCTTCACGCGGGACACTGATCCTGCGCTTGCTGTGATCGCTGTGATGTGCTCTGAACACTGTGGTTAAATGTTAAATCTAATGTTTCTGCAGTGTGGTTTGAGAGTGTACAGAATACATGTGATTTTACAACATGCATCAACATGTAATCAGCCTCCTGCACACTGCTGTTTTTCTTCAGCCACAACTACCTTTAATTGTGCTATTCTGTAGCAGAAACAAGCCTCCATAGACAACAACACTGCTCTTTCACTCTTCTTTAAGAAAAAGTGTAGTTTTCTCCAGCTCACTGTGGATTTCTCAATTTAAAGCAATGTTGAATCTGTTGTTTCGGACAGATTACACAATCCAGACTGATCCAAGAGCATCATCTTCAGCAGTATAGGAAACATCAACTCACTGAGGTCAAGCAGTGCAAAACATTCATTCTTGAGCAGAACATAGATTCTTGTTCAGGACTAATGTGATTAACGGACTGCTCAAATCTCAGATTCTCATAGTGAGGGATGTGAGCAATGTTAGGCAAATATAAGTCATCATACTGTCTGTGTGAAAGGAAATGTGTTTGGTGGATCAGCGTAAAGCTCTCTTTCTTCCTCTGTCATGGTCAGTGTATTTAAACAGCGTAATGGGAGTCAAACACAGAGTCTCTCGTATATTATGATCAGTCCATTCGTTTCCTGTGGGGAGTTATAGGTGCTTTGATCTGAATTCAGTAAGTCTGAAGTCATGCGCATGGATCTGTGTCAGGGTTACTGATCTGAACGGTCTGTGTCAGCCGAACCACAGACGGCAGACTCACATCAGGCAGGACTCACGAGATCTGTGACCCCTGTTCAGAAAGACACGAGCTGGAGAAACGCCTCTGCTGATGCTGTGAATCTCACTGATTACTGATGCTGATCAGGAGATTGAGCTCCACTTCATAAAGCTTCTCAGTCAGTAATGAAGTCAATCACAGACAGCGCTCATATTTCATACGTGACACGTGAGGCTCTGCTGAGGTAATGGTCCACGTCTGAGGACAGAATTCATTTCTCTGTCAGATCTGCAGTCTGAATCATAAATGGACCTTGAAATAGGATGGAATGAGGGATATTCTGTGACGGCAAGAGTGAAGCACAAGTGAACACAGTCCGTCTCATTTTAAAGGATATTTATTATTAGTTTTAACACAAAAGTGTTTAGTGCGATCAGCATAATTCAGGCCACAGATTTATTCCTGCATCTATTTATTATTCTGTTTACTTACTGATTTATCCACTGAGCTTTGGTGAAGTTTTGGAGAGAAGTTGGTTTAAGCTGACTGAGGATCAGCCGACCTACATTCACTTCTCCAGAGGAAATCTGTAAAGCTCATACGTTTTTCTCAGTTTTGTCTTGGATGTTTCACCTAAAAATCCTGAGGAGAAAGAAAAGAGACCCAAACGAGTCACTAGATGTCATCCAGAAAGAGCTGCTCAGATCATCTGATGAGAAGAGGTTTGATTTCATTGTGAGATCTCAGGAGTATATTCAGATCATGCCATCATAACCATATCAGCAGCTGAATGACTCATCTGACAGGTTAGTGTCCAGAAGGTCAGAGTACGTCTACACTGTACATTCATTGTTTTAGTTCAGAAAGAGCTGAGGTCAGACGGCCCTGAGAGCCACTCCGAGTCCACACACACAGCACATTCGTCTAATGAAGCCCTCAGCCCTTGCATGCCTCATTTAATAGAGCATTAAACCACTTTTTCAATAAGTAAGAGATGACGGGAGGGAGGGGAGGAACCCGGAGCCATAGGAAGTGGAGCACAGAGGTGACCTTTGTTCTCTCGGAGAGCTTCATTAAAACGAGCGGGTGTTTAATTCGGCTAGCCTGCGTCTCTGAATGCGACACCCTGTGATTGTGGAGCGCTCGTACAGTCGCAGATACCCGGCACTGGTCACCTGAGCCCTCTCTGATGAAGTTAAAGAGGCTCCTCTGGGTCCTGCTGACATTTAGATCGGACATGAACGCCTCTCTCCTGTAGACCCCGCTCTTAATTAGTGGAGCTGGAAGAGGCCATTTATCTTCATCTCAACCGTACGGCTGTGAATCATCTGCTCATTTTAGAGTCCCTTTAAATATAACGGCACATTTTAACTGCTGTTCCTGCTATTTGAGCAGCACTGCCACCATCTGAAGTCTTCATAAAAGACTAGTTCATTTAGTTCACATTTGTTACAGTGTCCTGCAGCACTCCTTCTGTGATAGTTTATTGAGTCTTCTGGCCACACACAGCGTGCATAATAAAGACAAAACCAGCCACCCTGTGCACATGTACTCTTCACATAACTGATCCAGGTTCTCACAGTAACTCATGAACACAGCAGCAGATCCCGTACAGAACAGGTCTGCAGCTCTTCTGTAGTTTCTCAGAGTGCATCCCTGATCACATGTGTCTGATAGCATCTGAGCACGCTAGAAGAGTTGTGATGAATTATCATCTGGTGCTTTTTCTAGTTTCAGTCAACCAATATGGAATTTTCACTGAATAATACTGATATCGATCTGTAAATGCACATATTTTCACAATACAGCAAATGAGACGGACATTAGTTTTGGGGACAATTCTTATTACTAACTATTAACTACGACTTTTCCTTCAGTAAACTCATACTTTGCTGCTTAATAGTTAGTTAAGTTGTTGTTAAGGGGTATGGGGTCGATTAAGGGATTGAACATATGGTCATGCAGAATGAGGCATTAATATGTGCTTTATAAGAACTAATAAATAGCCAATATGCTAATGATATGCATGCTAGTTAATAGTCAGAGTTTGTATTTTGTTGATAAGCACTTCTCATTACAGGTTTGGGAAGATGGTTGGCACATATGGTATTCCTAAATTCATCTTAAAGCGACTTGACTCAAAAGATGCTGAGAAGTTTCTGTGAGAACACTACACTCTTTCACAAACTGCTCATGTGTAAATCAACACAGTACCACGCTTTACTCTGATACTGACAGCACATATGTTTATAATATTAAATTACAGCCTTGAGATTTGACAATAATACTAAGCCATGTTGTGATTTATTTTTTATTCATATTAATCATGCATACCTACAATATTTACTAAAACATGAAATGGATTGATTAATAGCTGTTGGTAGGAAACACTTGGTGTGTTTCGATGCAGATCATGTCAGGATAACCCAGTCTGATCACTGGTGAACTGAAGTATTACACAACGATTGCTTCTAATGGAATGAAATCTTAATTCCTGTTTGGCAGATGGAAGAAACTCTATCTGTGCTTCAGGGGACAGCAGTGAGTTTGGTCATGGATGTAACAGGAGCACAACTGATTTGGCTGGGCTTGTCTGACAGATGTTGTGTTGGGCTCTGGCTCTCGGTGTCTGGTTTAATGGAGCTGTTTGGAAGCCGTCGCATCCCAGCCCCGACAGTGATCCTGAATCGGCCCCCTGCTCCTGCATGAGCCATTCAGAGGCGTGTCTGGAGCCGGGAAACGATCCGGGCCGCCGGTGTCTGTTTCTCCAGCCTTCGGCCCTTATACATGAGACACGAGTCATTATCTGATAGAGTTTCTGAAATGAGCGGCAGATGCACTGTGATCTCTCTCTCTCTCACACACACACACATTTACACACACAAACACTCACATTTACATGCACACACATCTCACCGCATACACAGGTGTCTGTTAAAACATGCCTCTCCTCCCCACCGCCTCTTCTGCTCTTACAGCTGATGCCTGTCATATCTGTTCAAATACTTTCTTCAATCCAGTTAGTCCGTGTGTGAGTCACTGTAAGCCATTTGTAGCTTGATTTCACTGAAAACTCAAACAAACAGATCAATGTTTTGAAATGTTACAGCATCAAATCTGAAAATATGATGCTGATCTAGAGAGCTTCATTTGTAAGTTACTCTAAATATCTGTACCATGAAAAGCATGTTTCACAGCTTCAATGTTCATGACATATCTTACATACAGTATAATGTGTTTCACTGGTGGAGGCTCTTAACAGTGTGAAGAAGGTTTCTCTATCTGATAGAAGAGGCTGTAATATGAGCGATCAGTCACATGATGTTTACAACAAACGGAGTGACATCATCATCAAGTCACCAGCTGAGCGACTACCAGTGATATGAATAGAAATGCTTATAGACTTCTGTAGAAGATCTCTATTAAGAATCACACTCTGAAAACACTTCTGAATGCAATAATTTCTCAAACTGAGAGTCATGTTCATGAGAGAGGATACAGGACTGCTCAGGCTGTACGATTAAAATGGTCCTGAAAGACGAGAGCGTGTTGTGTTAATAGTGTGATATTGAGTTGAGCAGATCTCCTCTGGCCGCCGTCCTCTCTGGTGTTCATTACTGGTTTCGAGGTCCTGGCTGATGGGCTGTTGGCTCTTGTATGGTCCCTCCTGCGGTGGAACGGCCTGTCAGAAGAGCTGCAATGAAAAGACGAGCTGAAGAACCTCCTAGTGTCTGCTGAGCGTCCCACCAGAGGACTGTAATTAAAGACTTTCATTTCCTGATCATTGTTTATCATTTTTTCTCTGATTCTGTCCGTATGCCTACAGGCCTCTCTCTTTGTCTCACAACCTAATCTATTTTTCATGAGCACACAAACTGATGCATATTAAGTGGAGACGGTTTCTAACTGGCCCGTGTTCAGGTCACTGCCAGGCCTTCCTGGCTGGCTCTGTTTGGCAGAATTCCTGTACCCCACTTCCTGTCTGTCACGCCTCCCTTTTCCCCAAGAGTTGAGTGTGTGTTCTGTGTAATGGGCTGGAAAACAAGCATGGTCTTGTAAACTCCTTCTTTTCTTTCCTTTAGGTTTGTGTCTCGGACATCAGACACCGGTCGCTTTTCAGATGTCTCAGACACGGAGAGGGTGCATCCGGTGTCTCTGAGCGAGAGGCTTGTTTGGAGGCTCTGATGAACTCAGTTTCACAGCAGTATCAGTGGTTCAGTCGAGGTCAGCTCATGTTGGGCTGGGGGGGGGGGGGGGGGGGGGGTTTCTGGCTCCAGTCCAGTCGAGCGCTGCTGATAGTCAAAGTCACTGCGGTACATTCGTCTGGATATATATGACTGGTAATGCAACACTGCCAAGAGTGGAGCTGTTCTAAAACATTAACTTCACTAAGTAGAGACGGGAAATACTGTAAGCCAATCCCTATCCAATCAGGATGGATGGCAGTGTGGGTTGCAGCTGTTTTAGGGAGAGATATGCTTCACCTGGCTTCTTCTTCTTTAGCTAGAACATGTGATAACAGGATGTGATTCCTCAAGTCTTCAACAGAGCTATTTCAACCCTACTGAAAATAAAACCAGACCAGTATGTTTAAAAACCATGATGGAATTAGTTTAAGATAGGCAGTGATGGCCAGCATTATTGGAGAAGGATGTTTATGCTGAATATTAATAATGTTAGACCAGCTTGACTAGTGTACTCATGTGAAAACCAGCAGGAGAGCAGGGACGTATCTGTTCAAGTCCAAACCGACCTCTGAACTGCAGAGTTTGTCCAGTTTAGGGTGGTGTTCATCTAAAATAGCTCATTCCACAGTAGTAGACTGGCACTGCCCTTACAGCACAAAAATATATGGAAGTATACTGCAAAATATCATGGAATATATCACATAATACATTTCCATATATGGGAAACTGGTTCTTATATGATTCAATATATTGCAATACATGCATTTATGATGTATGACTATATATTGATACATATAAAATACACATATACGTACAAACACATTCACAGAATGAGTTTCAGCAGATGTATAGTTCCCAGCATGCATTGCTTTTGACTGTTAAAAGAGTAAATCTTTAAATTAAGTGTCATTTTTTTGTGCTATGCTCTGTATTAAAGAGGACTCAACCTCGCCCCTCCACATCCCCCCCAATATGTGTGCACTATATTTATACACATGAAGTACCATATCTTATCACATGTACATCTATATGTTACTGAATATAAATATAAATAATAATATAAATGAGGGCATAACTCATGTAGTCTATTCCACCCTTAAATCAGCTTAGTCTAGGTTTGACAATCTGACAAACTTTGAAAGATTTGATGCACTGCCCTTATAAACCCTGGCAAGTTCAGAGATGAGTGTTTCTTAGAATGGCTCGCTCTTTTATCATCGTTTCTGAATCCTGGAAATTGCGTATGGAGAGCCAGTCAGATTGGTCCTGGTGATTGAACAGACAGCAGGCCGTCTGAGGCTGGAGACAGATGTAGGAGCTGTGATCCTTCAGCTACACAGGACCAGACTGGGTTGGTCTTCTTCTGGTTTGGCCATGGGTGAAATTGCAGGCTGAGCTCCTGTGGTGAAGCCCAAGACTCTCCAGATTCATGCCGTCAGTAATTCCCTCCCGTCTCTGTCCTGCCTCCTCTCTCGTCTTCATCGCTCCACCGCTCTACCGCAGTATTTGTGTTGTGGTCATGGGTCAATAAACATCAGTTCAATAATGATATGGGCTGAAGAAAGAATAAGACAAAAAAGCAAGAGAAGCTCTTTGAGAGGAGTGCAGCAAGAGAAAACAAACAGAAGGGAGGCTGTGTTTCTTCTGCAGGATGTTTAGTATATATTAGTGTTCATAATTTATGTCTTATCTGTCCAGATTTCTTCTGTTGTTCTTGAAAGCAGGAAGTACCTCAGATGAGTATGTTTGTTTTAATGACCCTTGTTCAGTGTCACGCCGAGCATGCTAAGCAGATTTCAAGCAGATTTCACTTGTTACTTCAACACAAGTCAGTCCAATCCAAACTGGACCCAAATGCGAGGCATTAGTCTGGCCTCATAAGAAGCCATTACTGACTTGTAAGACTCTGGAAATCTAAACAGAAAGTAAACTGTGTATACACTCATCAGATCTGCTTCCCTCACACACACACACACACACACACACGCGGTGAGGTCAGGCGGTGTGAGCAGGCCCTGTATGAACCTCGCTGCAGTGCCAGGTCTTACACCTCACAGATTCCAGGCTGTTTTATGGGCTGTGCTCGGAGGGACTTTCCACTGCAGGCGTTCATACCCTGCTGTTCCTGCTGGGGAGAGAACTAACTCCACACCACTGACGGGCTTCAGCCGCCCAGCTGTGTGACACGCTCTGTGAGATACACTGTAAATGTGGGCTTTTGCTTAGACGGCATGTTATGTAACCGCTGAACTCATGCTGTATGCTCAAATTATGGGGGCCAAACATCTCAAGCTAATTTTGATTAGATTAACTCGAAACAAACAGATGTGCTGTTGTAGTTGCCTCCACCCAAAGGGGTTTATTACAGCTCACAATAAAGTAATATTTTTCATGCTGAGATACAGAAAACAAATATAAACAGAGCTTCAGGCAACTCATTTCTACCTTGTATACAATAATAAAGGAACCGTGGAAGTCAAAAAATACAATTGACACAATTTCATCATTTGTTTTTTGTGTGGATGGGTGTAATTACTGTGAGGGGAGTGAAGGGGACCTGCAAAAAACATCATTTAGTAGAAGCACTTTTATGTAGTTCTCAGTCATGTTTGGTTGTAATATCCACTTTGATGATTCTCAAGAAATTAGTTCAGATTTTTTTGTTTCTGAAGATGACGGTAGACATATATGTGGATAGCACTGCTCAGTTGTTGCTCCTAGACAGCAATGAGGTTAAACTGACGTTAAATTGAGTCTTTTGTTTTGACCATGCATTTCAGAAGAAAAGAGATCTAAATGTCAGTGTCACAGACTATGCTCAGATTTGCCAAGATCACAAAACTTGCAGAGGTCTCAGTGTGACCACATACATTCCTCAGCAAACTCTTTCAGGGCCAAGCATGGGGTGATGTTTCTTTTTTCAGAACAGACAGCGGCTCTGTCTTTGAGCATGTGTTTCTCGTCTTATCATGGCTTTTATCTGAAGGTGAGTCTGCTCCGAGAGCTGACATTGATTGAATCGTGCTTGGCAGTGTGAGTCGTTCCAAAAAAACAGCATATGGGTTCATGAATTATCGGCTAACTCTAGCTGTGAATTAGCGTCTCTGAGATTATTACGGCTGATGTTGTGGTGCCCGTCCCCAGCGCAGCGGCAGTAGGGGTGCTGTGAGGGAGGTTTAATGATGTAGTGCTGTTTTATTGGGTTATTAAGTGCTTTTGTGTGTCAGGGCTATTAACCTTGAGATAATGTTGAATTAGAGAGTTGAACTCAGGCAGGCATTTGAATGCTTTTGGTGCCTTGAAAATTTTCCAGAGAGCATTTATCTTTATGTGGAGGTTTCAAAAGACCTGCCTCAATTGGAGGAGAGCATTGGGGGAAGACAGATGCAAAATGTTAATAAGGTGGTAGAGATGACGGTATGTTAATGTTTTTTGTGTTTTCTCACTTTTTCATCCTCATTCTCGAGCCACCATGGCATTCTGTAACCGCTGTGTTTGTTCAGACGTCACCATGGCTTGGATCTAAAGCTCCGCAGCTCTTGTGAGGTGCATTCCACAGTCAACAGCCACAATAAAAGGCAAATCTGTCTACCGTGGGACCCTCTGGAGGGCTGATCTGGCAGCTCGGAGCAACTGTACTGGGAACAAACACTGAATGGTGGAAAAGGCAGGCGTAGAGAAATGTTGCACGGCAGTCGCTGAGGTAAAATCAGAGTCAGCCCACAAAACAGTCCTTGTCGTTTACCATGAAACTGGCTTAAATGGCTGCTTTGCCATTTGCTCACTGGAATGCTGATGTAATCCGTGCGGAACATTTACTGTGGGTTGGATTTGAGAGTCTAATTATTGCTGAATACAAACCCAAGGTCAAGGAAAGCTCAGTTTTTTTCACTGAAGCAGCAAGCTCAAGACTCACAGATACGGGGCATGTTCAGGCGTGTCTTTACAGTGAAATCCACTGCTTTGTTGGTCTGCCATGTCTTTTGCATTTGTGTGGTCCAAAATATATTGCCGTTCCCTTGTTTCTGAGCTGGTCTGTAAACTCAAGGACAGAAAACATGCGTGTCCGGGGTATTTTTTTTTCTTGTTTTGTTTTTTTCTTGGTTTGGCTTGGCTCCCAGGCAAAAAATGTTGAAGTGCCGAAAGCTTAGACTTTTTGATCTGTAAAAATAATTGGGCTTTGGAAACATGCTTCTTTGAGATTAGCTCTGTGGTCAGGTCAACATAGTGTTGTATTCTATATTTCACACTATATTTTTGAGTAGTAGGGACTTTGTCTGCTCACATCTATAAAATAAACCATAAGTAACATACAGTTCTGGATGGAAATCTTCCACAACTCTTTATGCAAGGTGGAGATCGTCCAGTCTGGAAGGTCACATGATCTAGACAGTACACTATAAATTATGCCTGATGTTTTCACTGCTTTTACCTTTGACCTTTGTGTTCATGTTACATTACATTAAAACATTAAAACATTGAGTGGATAACACTAAAGATTCTGCAAATAATGTTGTAAAAAGCAAAAACACGAAAGGATGAAGGACGTCCTATTTTAGGAGAACTACAGAGAGAGCAAACCTGCTGTTCCTTGAGTCTTTTCCATCAATTGTTCTTCTGAGGTTTCATGAGGACTTAAAAGAGAGCTGGCCATTATAGATAGACTTAATAAAGCCAGTAAGAGCATGATTAAAAAAGCAGTAAACACCTCGAGGGCCGGTCCGAACCCTCCCAGAGCCTTGTGTGATAACATCAGTGAACAGGGCCATAAACACAAACGCCACTCTCTTCTGCTTTGCTAGGGCCTTACTGTCGTGTAATAACCCTCTTCAGCGTCTGACCTTGCTGTGCAAACTTCCTCAGTCTACAGCTCAGGGCTAGACACTTCTACAGGCTTGGGTTGGACTCATTCTTGGGAAAGTTTTGTAACTCTGGAGTTTTAATAGCTCAGACGGGTGTTTTAAAGGCCGGGTTTAGAGCTACAGATTGCTGGGTGTTGTCTTGTGATTCTGAGGGTAGGCAGATATGAGCAAGTGTGGATGGGTTCACGAGAAGACACTGACATGCACATTTAGTGTTTCGACAGATGTTTTCATCCCAAATGCCTTACAAATGAGGAACATCGCAATCAGTTTGTCACACAAGAACAACAACACTCGAGTTGCCGGAGCTTTGCAGAAGCTACAACAGAAGTGAAAGTGCAGAAAAGTACAAGAGAAAAGAGAGAAGGAGCAGAGAGTAGAGGTGGTAATCTGTAGAAAAGGAAACATGAACAAGCCCTGTGATGCAGGCATTGCTATTTGTGCCCGGCTGTTGCTGTCATGGTTTTATTTTTGTGCAAGAATGACACCCTGTCTTACTTTACAGTAGTACAGCATTCTCTTCCCAGCATGCTCCGCAAACTTCAGCGAGAAGAACAGATGGCAAGGAATCATTCAGAGATGTGAGAGGTGTCATGGTGTTACTGTTGGTTACTGTGTTAAAGAATGAATAAAACAATATGGGTTGACTTCCTGATTGAGTGGGATATATCATACAGGACCTTAGTGGAGCCTTCTTTTACAGAACTAGGCAGCATTTCTGATTGCCCCCTGATTGTCTGTGATCCAGTTGTTATATTGCACAACAACAGAGAATACACAAATGAAAGGAAAAACCAGCATAAAGTGTCTTAGTAAGGTGTTGGGCCACCATAAGCTACAAGAACAGTTTAAATCCTGAGCCTCACCATGGAGCTCTTCTTTAGGGATGGACCACCATCCTTCTAAAATATATTCCCTATTTGGTTTTTCGATGATAATAGTGCAGAGATCTGCATTACACACTCTAAAGTCTCCCATATACTGCAAGAGCATTTCATGATTTACAGAATTTTCATTCTTATCAACCGTTGAGCTTAAGGTTGAGCTTAAGGTTAAGGTTTGCAGTGATCCTTTCCTCAAATGGGACAAGTGGACCCAAATCAGCCAACACAACAGTCAGCAGATCCACCTGATCCCATGTTACATACTTCATCAATAAGGTCCATGGGCTCTGCTATATTATGCACCCCTTCATCCCGTGCAAGTGACTGTTTTTCCAATATAGCACAGTCTCCAGTGCCTATAATGAGTAGCTGAAGACTGAGATGATACAGTATCTCTCAGCTCTCTTTTGAACTGACTCATGATTATGCAACATGATTAACTCCTGTGATTCCTGGCTTCACCTTTGAAGAACAATACACAGAGCATTTGTGTTAGTACAGTAAGAAGGTCAGTCCGAGCGCTTTACGTCACGTCTCGGTTATTGAGGTCTAGAGCTTTTTATTTCACGGTTCAATCTGAGGACATGTGAAAAGCGACCTCTCTCTCTTTTTGTATCTGTTTGGTTTGACCTGCTTTCAAAGCTGTGAAACTGTTTACCGCTGATGACTCAGGACTCATTGTGCTCTGTATTGAGTCCTGTGGGTAAACACTATTCTTGCATTCTTGTCCTATGTCTGACACTCTTATTCTTACAGATCACAAACATTATTTATGTAAAGCCCGATTCCGGCAGGGCCAGGGCAGTGCATCTTTTGGTCACTCTGATTCATGTTATCTATTCTCCAGCCCTCAGAGACCATTTCTCCACATCGCTATTGTTTGTATGATCGCTCTCAGAATAACCTTATTGCTATTAAAGAAGTCCCTGACCACAGGGGAGATTTGACCAAAGAGTTAAACGATTGGATATTTAGCATAATAGCATTGGGATCGACAATGGCCCAGGCCTAGATGACGACCTCTGACCTCCCTCTTCAGGGACCAAACGGTTTGCAGCCGAGGGGGTCAAGAGGTGGCTAATCCATTACCGTAGCTAGCAGGAAAGGACACAGCGGACGTTGTTTACTGTTCTGTAGAGGGCCTGTATCTCGCTAATTGAATCCAGAGCGGGGCTAAGTGTGCTAGCGGTTGAGCTGTTGTCATGCAGTTAGCGTTTGTCACTCGGCTCTGCTCTTTCATCAGCCGTGACAGCTTGCTCCGCTCACGTCTCGACATGCATGCCGTGTTTATAGGTGTGCAGCGTGTGATTTCTGGAACACAAGTTCATAATCTCAGTCTAACACGATTGAAGTCTGTGCAGTTACTGTGCTCTGTGTAATGTGCTTTTAATTTGATCATAAACAAATAATAGAGGACTGGAGATAGCCTGATGAAGTATAAGTCTTGTCTGGACAAACTCTGATTCGCTCATGCTCAGAAAACATGAGACGGTGAATCAGACGAGGCCACACACACAGAGACAGACAGACAGAGATAAAGTGTGTGTGTGTGTGTTTGTAATGCTAGAGAGTTCTAGTTGTGACTTGTGTCTTTGCTCTAATGAATGCATGGATCTTTTTCAGACCTTCTCTGATGTTTTGCTGTTGTATCTTCACAAGCAGACCTTCATATTCTCAGACGCTTCTCAAAAAAGTGATGTAGAATGTAATGCTTCTGTCACTGGCATATTTTAGGAGAAACACTCAACATCTTTAGAGCTGGTTTAACCCCTGTTTACTATGGTATGCAAAGCATTGCTGCGCATTTCTCTGTTTCTAACCTGCTTGTGATGGAAAAGAAAGTCAAAGAGCATTTTCATTATTCAAACAGCTGTTCATATTTTTGTATTCACTGTAGTGTTTATCAAATAACACCAGATATAAGAGAACAGAGCGTGATAGTGATAGTTGATAGTTTAACATCCACAGCTACAGGCATGTGACCAAAAATGCAATGCTGTGCTTTTTCAGTTTCTCATCAGCCTCAATAATGACACAATTGCAGGAACATAACGCAATGCAATCAGTTACATCTGCATAGGGTGTCATATGAGGACAGCTCTCCCAGCGTTAGCAGACACACTGACTGAGCGTGTGCAGACCGCAGCGTCCCTGCGAGACCACCTTACAGACTGCACTTCATCTGAGGAAATGCAACCGCTCCTCTGGGAACTGCTTTCTCATGTGTTTCTTCACCTCAGTGCTAAGACCCAGGCTTTACAGTTCTAATGCATATTCCTGGTCTTATTGTGAACGTTTCATCAGCAACTTTACAGAGAAAGAAAAAACATGTTTTTGCACACAGAGACACTGAAGCACAATAGACAGATCGGCATGAGGGACCCTGGATCCTGCGTCTCTTGCTGAATCAGCTCGAGCAAAACTAGGTCACCGATACACGCATAACATCAGGAGCACTGGGAGAAATAAACAACTAAATCTGATGCCGTTTTGGTTCAAATGTGATTAAAGCAGCGGAAACATGTGCCCCAGGATCCTCCACACGACGAAACTGATCAAATCAGGCTGTTCTCACAGCATGTTAACATGGCAAAAGTCTGGCCGAGTGATTGTGCAGCGTCAGAAACAGCTCAGAGATCTTCCTGTGAACTCTGACCTCTGACACTCACATAAAACAGTGTTTCGTGCATTTCATGACAGACACTGGGAATCATGGATATTAATATGCAAGTCTGATTTACTAAGTGAATTTGAAATGAAATCTTAAAAAGCCATTTTTCTAATTATCATCTGCCCTATATTTATGCTAATGCTAGTTAATCATTGCTAATTGCTGCCAGTTTATAATTGAATTCCCTTTTCATTTATTAAAAATTACAAAAAACAACAGGGAATAAAAAAGCAAGAACAAACTAAAACTAAAATAACTGATTTACAGAAAGCAGGTTTTTGCCTGAAAGCCATTTGTGGGAGCGCTGCTCACGTGAGGTGTGTGCCGATGAATAATAAATGATTGGTTGACTTGTGTCTGTGCACTAGACGGCAGCTCATGAATTATGGATTGTTATTCTTGGCTACGCGTTCGAACAGGACGCGATGATGCCAAAGTGGCACTAACAGCACATTTCTGTTTACATTTCCCTCTCTCTTTCTCAGCGCTTGATCTGTGCTGCTCGTCGCTCTTTCTCCTGAGGACGAATCATTAGCCGTACGCACACTTACTCCTACATCAGCACTTTGACAGCCGGGAATTGTGGGATTGCTGAAATATGATGGTAAAGAGTTAAGGGTGATGTAAGAGATGGCTGTGTAGATGATGTGTCACACATGAGTGATGTAAATGATTTGTCACACATAGAAAAGGAATCTGGTATTTGAATAGATGAGCAGGCTGGTGCTCTTGGACTCAGTCATGTCACTTGTTGTCATCTCTGTTGCATCTGCGGTTCAACTTCCAACCCAAACCAGTGTAGATCTGAAAATGCAGACAATAAATAAAGCAGGCAGTAAGAGAGACTGTGGTTGTGTTCTCCACCCTTTGACACGGGGCCATCAAGCCGAAACTCCCTCAATCTCTCTTCCAGAACAGCGAGTGTCTGCGTCTGATATCATCAGAGTCTGCCGCCGCACTAAAGCAGCTGATCTGTATGGCTCTGTAGTTTCTGTGGTGTTTTCTGATCCTCCAATCCTGGTCATCATTTGATGTCATAGTCAAATGTGTTTGTAAAGGGCTTTTTAGAATATGCATCATTTCAAAGCAGCTTTACAGAGTCACACCATAGAGTGAGTTTTAGTGCTGGCCAATATAATAATAATAATAAAACACTGAGATGAGTGAACCTTTGGATTTTAGTCTAGCTGTGTAGTATTTACAAGTGTTGTCTCGCACATATATCAGTGCTGCATTGACTCACACACACACACACACACACACACACCTGAGTGTTTAAAGCAATTGAGAGATTTAAATGTTAGTCAAATATTGGTTAATGTGCATCTGTGGGATTGATTTGTTTTTATGGTCAAGCAGGTGAAACTGATGGATCATTCCTGTGTGGCACACAAACACACTGCAGCATGACACACACTAAGTATAAACAGTATTTATTGATGCTTTCTTGATCAAACACCTCTAAAAGTCATTTTATGTCTTGAGCCGCATGCATTATATGTATGTGCAAGCAGTCTGTCTGTTCTTTTGTGTTTGTGACACATTTTCCCATCAGACCAAATCGCTTCTGTTTCCTGAAGTAAAACTGGATAGCGACCTATTGAAACTGTGGCTCAATTAATGTTGTTCAGCTTTTTATTTGCCTGGGACTGTGGCCAAGTCTTTTGTGGGTGATGTGACCAATCAAATGCGAGGAGAATTAAGCTTTGGTTTCAACAGTGATGCAGGAATCAAAAGCAGAAATTTTTATTTTTATTTGAATATAACTAATTTCAAAATTAAATTGTCCCTGCATATTCATGAATGCAGCAAAGAAAGCAACTGCCATCCAATCACAATTAACCCCCCCCCCCCCAACTCCCTCAAGTGTTCAGCGCCGCAGTTCAGTGCTATTTACATAAAGGGAGGCAGTACGTCTCATGTGTACGGAGCGTGTTTGTTTGACATGTACAGTATCAGCAGCACACAGCCATGTTACTTGCTTCTATTTAAATGTAGGTGTAAGACAAAAATAATATATTCATGTCCATAGAGAGAAGAAGAAGAAGAAGAAAAAAAAAAAAAAACATGTCAGATGGGCAATTTTAGTTGACTGTCTGAAAGCATGAAGCAATTTATCCTGGATTGGATGGATTTTTTTTGTGTTATGATAATGTCACCATAATTTATTCCAGAGGATCGGCTCCTCTTTAAAGCTGTCTGACAGACAAACACAAGGACGCCCATCATTCCTGTTTCATTCTCAGACTCAAAAGAAACCCGCTCATTTCTAAATGGCTGTTAAACACAAATAGTGAGCAATGAAGTGAGCGAAGAAAGAACAGGCAGATTTTGGGGTTTGGGAGAACTGATACAGTCAGTCAGGGCACTCCTCCTGTATGTTTGGAGGCTGTGTGAGCAGAATACTGATGAGCTTGTTTTTTTGGGGGGGATTCATTTCCATTTGGAGATGGGGAGTGGTTCCCCTCTCAGCGCTGCGGTGGGCTTCTGCCTTCCTCGGCAGTCCTGCAGCCCCTTCACTGTTATTGCACTGCAGAGCTGACTTATTTACTGACAGCAATGAAACCTCTAATGTCAATACATGCTTAAATAATAAATACAAAATACATTATAAATAAGGAGCCATGGAATCAAGTCAAGTCAAGTGACCTTTATTTATATAGAGCTTTTAACAATAAAGATTGTGACAAAGCAACTGAGCAGCATTAAATAGGAAAATAATCACTGCATAAGTTTATTTTTAAAGGTGTAGAATGAACGTGTGAATCTAGAGTAATAGTGCAGTTTTATTGTTCAGTGGGATCTGCTGGAGATGCTGGAGTGAATGACTTCTTTGTTTGACACAGATGTGATGCTGGGAGATTACCGGAACATGCCGTGACCAAAGTGTTATTGAGTGGGGGATTGGATTGAGCTGGATTGATCTAGAGGAATCGAAGATAGATTTTAAATTGAATTAGGGACTGACAGGATTTCAGTGAAAGGCTGTTTGGTGAAAGCCACGTCTCTGCATCAATCTGCAGAGTAACCAGCTTTAATCAAAAGTGCGTGCTTTGTTTTAGCTACTATAGAGAAAGACATAAATACATGAGCTGTTTGTTTTATTCGATAACAACAATTCAATTCAATTCAATTCAAGTTTATTTGTATAGCGCCTTTTACAATACGAATCATTACAAAGCAACTTTAAAGAAAATTAAGTTTCTACAGTATTTAGTAGTAGCTTATAAGTGGTGACTGTCAGTTTGTGCACGTATGACAACATTATTAACAGCAATTATTATATGATGCAGTCACACTTGTAGTAATATTTGTTAGTTCTGTTGTTGATTCAGGGTTAGCATCATCTGAGGTCCTCTGAGGGTCAGCATCATCTCTTCTCAGGTGTTCTGGATCCAGACTGGAGCTTGTGTAAATCCTAGTTACCACGGGATGTGAATCCCGTGGCGAAACATAGAAACAAAATACAGACATCATTAGCATAGCTGCTGTTCTAACAAAGTAAAATTAATCAGTTTAACCCGAGCTAAAGAATAAGAAAGCACATTTGATCAGATGCAACTGCAGTCACAATTTAATAGATGCATTATTCGAATGCTTGGCGAAAGAGATGTGTTTTTAATCTAGATTTAAACAGAGAGAGTGTGTCTGAACCCCGAACATTATCAGGAAGGCTATTCAAGAGTTTGGGAGCCAAATATGAGAAAGCTCTACCTCCTTTAGTGGACTTTGCTGTCCTAGGAACGACCAAAAGTCCAGTGTTTTGTGACCTTAGGGTGCGTGATGGATTGTAACGTGGTAGAAGGCTAGTTAGGTACGCTGGAGCTAAACAGTTTAGGGCCTTATAGGTAAGTAATGATAATTTGTAACTGATACGGAACTTAATAGATAGCCAGTGCAGAGACTGTAAAATTGGGGTAATATGATCATATTTTCTTGACCTGGTAAGGACTCTAGCTGCTGCATTTTGGACTACCTGTAGCTTGTTTATTGACGAAGCAGGACAACCACCTAGAAGTGCATTACAATAGTCCAGTCTAGAGGTCATGAATGCATGAACTAGCTTTTCTGCATCAGAAACAGATAACATGTTTCGTAGCTTGGCAATGTTTCTAAGATGGAAGAATGCAGTTTTTGTAACATGGGAAATATGTATTTCAAAAGACAAGATGCTGTCTAATATAACACCCAGATTTTTGATTGTAGAGGAAATAACAGTACATCCGTCTAGTTGCAGATTTTAATCTACAAGATTCTGTGTAGTGATTTATTTATTTTTATTTTTTTTGGTCCAATAATTAATATCTCTGTCCAAATTTAATAGGAGACAATTATTGGTCTTCCAATCAATAATTTTTAACCCAATCTGTTATTTTAGATAATTTAGAAGTTTAATCTGGTCTCGTTGATATATATATATATATATATATATATATATATATATATATATATATATATATATATATATATATATATATATATATATATTAGAATATCAGCATAACAGTGGAAACTAATCCTGTATATTCTAATAATATTACCAAGGGGCAACATGTATATTGAAAATAGAAGGGAACCTAGGACGGATCCTTGTGGTACTATTTTATTGGAGATAAATGAGATGACTCCCCATTTAAATAAACAAAATGGTAGTGATCGGACAGGTAGGATCTAAACCTTCTTAGAGCCTACCCTTGAATACTTGTATAGTTTTGTAATCGATCTATGAGTATGTCATGATCTATGGTGTCGAACGCTGCACTAAGATCAAGTAAAACTAGAAATGAGATGCAGCCTTGATCTGACGCAAGGAGCAGGTCATTTGTAATTTTAACACGTGCAGTTTCTGTGCTATGGTGGGGCCTAAAACCTGACTGAAATTCTTCATACACAGCAGACACAACTTTTTGTAAAAATTTAGACATAAATGAAAAGATCTGAAATAGACCTATAATTTGCCAGTTCACTAGGATCTAGTTTTGGTTTCTTAATAAGAGGCTTGATAACCACCATCTTAAATGGTTTTGGGACGTGACCTAAACATAACGACTACAGGTAACAACTCTTTCAGTAACTTAGTGGGTACAGGATTTAATAAACATGTTGTTGGTTTAGATACAGGGATACGTTTATTTAGCTTTTCCTGTCCTATAGTTGTAAAGCACTGCAGTTTATTTTTGGGTGTGATGGATGAAACTGAAGTGTTAGACGCTGTAGAATCTACATTTGCTATTGTATTTCTAATGTTATCTTTCTCCACACTTGAGAAAGATAACTCTCAAGCCTGAAGCTCATTTTCTGTATGCACTTACATCATCTGTGCAGATTAAGATAAAAGGTATTTCAGTTTGCAACAATCTCCACTATTGCTCACTTTTAATATTACGGTCAAGTGATGAAAGCACATTTCCAGTGAGAGCAGAGCCGTCATGCGTGTCCACGTTATACAGTATATTTCTATTGCCTTGTGATTGTAGGAAGCATCGTATAGAATTTTCCATATAAATGAGCAATACAAATGTTTATTATTATCACACTATTCCATATACACTTAGTGCTTTCAGTTATTCTAAAAAAAAAAAAAAAGCTGGCACAAATTGTGAATATTTCCTTGAAACTGAGTGAAATTACTTTGCTTTTTATAGTCATCAGCAAGCTGAAGAAGCTGGAGGTAGTCAAGTCAAGTCACCTTTATTTATATAGTTCTTTTAAGAAAACATAGATTGTAACAAAGCAACTGAACAGCATTAAATATGAAAATAGTGTGTCAATAAAGCAAAAAGGCAGTTCATCATTGAATTAAATTGTCATCATCCAGCTCAGTTCAGTTTAAATAGAATCTGTGCAATCAAATCAACAAAAAACTCTGGTAATTAAGCAAGCCACCAGGGCTGTAGAGGTCCTCTCTAGGTGCTGATCCACCATCAGGGCTGGATACAGACTGGATCTGGTTGTGATGGTGTCCTTGGAATAAGAGAGAAACAGACTAATATTGGAGTTGATGCCATTCTTCTAACGATGTAGCAAGTACATTGTGTGGTATGGAAAGTGTTCCTGGTTCCGGATTTCCCTCATTAATGCAGCCTAAAAATCCTTTAACGGATTTGAATATTAGACACGTGTTAGTGTGTTATGTGTAAGACGGGTTAAAGAGATGGGTCTTTAATCTAGATTTAAACTGCAAGAGTGTGTCTGCCTCCCGAATAATGTTAGGTTGATTATTCCAGAGTTTGGGAGCTGAGTATGCAAAGGATGTGCTGTCGAAGGTTGATTTTGATATTCTAGGTATTATCAAATTTATAGAGTTTTGAGAATGCAGTGGACATGGAGGATTATAATGTAACAAGAGTTCATTCAAATACTGAGGTGCTAAATGATTCAGGGCTTTATAAGTAATAAGCAATATTTTAAAATATATATGATGTTTGATAGGGAGCCAGTGCAGAGTTGACAGAACCGGGCTAATATGGCCATACTTCCTGGTTCTAGTAAGTACTGTTGCTGCTGCATTTTGGACTAGCTGGAGTTTGTTTATTAAGCATGCAGAACAACCACCCAATAAAGCATTACAATAATCAGACGTTGAGGTCATGAACACATTAATTAATGCTTCTGCATTTGACGTTGAGAGCATAGGTCGTAATTTAGAGATATATTTTTGAGATAGAAAAATGCAGTTTTATAAATTCTAGAAATGTGGCTTTCAAAGGAAAGATAGCTATCGAATAGCACACCTACTGTAGGTTCCTAACTGATGATGAAGAATTGACAGAGCAGCCATCATGTCTTAGACAGTGTTTTAGGTTATTACATGCAGAGTTTTTATGTCCTATAATTAACAAATCTTCTTCCAGGTTTTTATATAGACTATGCATTCCATAATTTTTTCAAATTGGTATCTTTCTCCGGGCCTCAAAGGAATATAGAGCTGAGTATCATCAACATAACAGTGAAAGCTAACACCGTGTTTCCTGATGATATCTCCCAAGGGTAACATGTAAAGCGTGAATAGTAACGGCCCTAGTACTGTGCCTTGAGGTACTCCATACTGCACTTGTGATTGATATGATACCTCTTCATTCACTATAATCAATTGATGGGGGTTAGATAAGTATGATTTATACCATACTAATGCCCTTCCATTAATGCCAGGAAAGTTTTGAAGTCTATTCAAGAGAATGTTGTGGTCAATAGTGTCGAACACAGTGCTAAGATCCAATAGCACTAATAGAGAGATACAACCATGATCAGATGATAAGAGCAGATCATTTGTAACTCATTTCTAACTCATCTCATAACCGCATCTGCAAACAGAAGTTAACAGTCTAATTGTTCTCCAAAGTCAGTCAACGGTGAAAATCAATAGTAAAAGTCATTTGTAGTCCAACAGTTTAACACCAATACTGAACATAAACTAACACGTTAAATATAGAGTATTAAAAACAGGTAAGTTCATATATTTGGAGTAAAGTTTAATTGAACTGCTGCATCAGTCATACATCGCTCCGGACCGCGCGCCTCATGGCGAGACCGACACACCACCACAGAAACAAGAATGAATTGCAGTCTAACATAACTGTGGGATTAAACTCTGTTAGTGTTGGCTCGTTTAAAATATTGCACATATATCCCGTTCAGATTACTTGTTAAAGTGCAATAAAATACCTTATCTGTAGACGATGTACGTCTGTTTGTGGATAGAGACTTCACCACTACGTGTGCTAATCCTCATTTGCGCACGCCGTGTGTGAAATGCGTTGCTGAAGTGAAATAGCTGGGCAGTTTGATAGCTGAATTATAATAGGCTGCTTCATAACCTGCAGGTCAGGTTGGGGCGGGTAAGGAAATTGTACTTTATTTGCGGGGCGTGCCAATTAATTTCATAAAAGCAGGACCCGCGGGTTGGAAAAAACCCAGACCCGCGCATCACTAATGTGCATGTAATACTCATGGGAGTAGTGTCGTAGTGTCACACTGGAATATGGTTTATTTCAGATGCCTTTTAAAAACTAAACTTATTCAACCCGCCAAAGTGGCTAGCTGGAGTCACTGTGTTATCCGCCATGAGCAAAATCCACCCGCATTTGGTGGGTTGGTGGGTGTTAATGTCAAGCCCTTATTGTGAGGATTAGGGCTGGGATAAACAATTATTTTTTAAACGATTAATCTAGCGATTTCGATGCATCGATTAATCTAACGATTAATTTTTTCTGACCGATTCGATTTCGATTATCTCCCCATTAATTGACTACTAACAATTTATACATGTTTATTTACATATCTGAATGAAAAAAAACATTGCAATATATGTTTATTGCTCTTAAAATTACAAAATAAAAGACTGACTAAGAATGCATTTCTTTGCACTTGTATAGAGATAGCATTCAATAAAACCTTGAAGCCTTGAAAACACATAGCTTACTGAAACAAGCTTACTGAAAAAAAGTTCTTCTTTCAGATGAAAATAACAACAACTTGATGTCTAGCATTCAATAATCCAATAATTCAATAGGTCACCCAAAATACTTGTTTAGAGCAATTGAAAGAATACAGTAACCAATGTAAACTTGAGGGCTTTAAGCTAATACAGAGAGTGCTTTTCCAAAAAAAAAAAAAATGAACAGTGGGAACCAGCAGCCTGTCATGGAGAAAAAAAAAAATCTCTGAATGCTCCATGTGAAACTTTGGCGTTCTGCCCTTTTTCTATCGTGTCTAATGATTTTGGATAATATGCACGAGAGAGAGAGAGAGAGAGAGAGAGAGAGAGCAAGACAGCGCTCGTGTAGTTTGAAGACTGTGAGTGCGCGATCGCGCGTGAAACTTTGGTGTTTCGCCCTTTTTCTATCGTGTTTAATGATTTCGATTAATATGCACAAGGGAGAGAGAGAGCAAGAAGCGCTCTTGTTCTTTGAAGACTGTGAGTGCGCGCGCAGCCTGGGCTCTCTCTCGTACGCGCCCTGTCAGGCACAGCGATCAAATAAGGCTTTGACAACCGCCAAAAAAAAAGATCAATGTAGAAAAACCCCTGGATTGGTTATATAACGTTGGACAGAATGTTGATCCGGCCATCGCATATATTCAGCGCACATAAGGTAAACGTTTTGCAAACGTTTTTTAGAGAAATAAAAACAGGTCCACGAATCGATGCGCATATTTTGCGTCGACATCATCGATGACCTCGACTCGTTGTCCCAGCCCTAGTGAGGATACTACTTTTTCTAGTATCTTGGACAGAAAAGGAAGATTCGAGATTGTTCCGTAATTAAATAGTTCTTTGGAGTCTAGTTGTGTGTTTTTATTTTATTTTATTAGAGGCTTAATAACAGCCAGTTTGAAGGTTTTGGGGATAAATCCAATTAAAAATGTCAAATTAATAATAGTCAGAATCTATGACTTCTGGAAGCACCTCTTTTAGGAGCTTAGATGGAATGATGTCTAACATACATGTTTTAGGTTTAGATGATTTAACAAGTTCATACAATTCTTCCTCTCCTATAGTAAAGAACGAATGGAACTGTTCCTCAGGGGGTCTATAGTGCACTGTCTGATATGATACGGTAGCTGATGGCTGCATGGTTACAATATCTCTAATAGTATTAACCTTAGAAGTGAAGTAGTTCATAAAATCATTACTGCTATGCTGTTGATGCTTTATTTTTTGTTAATTTAGCCACTGTATTGAAATCATGCCTGGGGTTATGTTTGTTTTCTCCTGAAAGAGACAAAATATAATAAGATCTAGCCGTTGTTAATGCTTTTCTGTAGGATAGTGTACTTTCCTGCCAAGCAATATGAAATACCTCTAGTTTTGTTTTCCTCCAGCAGTGCTCCATTTTCCAAAATGCTTTCTTTATGGTGCGAGTGTGCTCATTATAACACGATGTCAGACTGTTTTTCTTAATCTTCCTTAAGCATAAATTAGCAACCGTATCTAAAATACTAAAAAAGAGAGAGTCCATATTTTTCTGTTACATCATCAAGTTGTTGAGTTTTTGGATATGCTAAGGAATTGAGATAAATCAGGAAGATTACTTACAAAGCAATCTTTTGTGTTAAAAGTAATGGTTCAATTCCATGTGACAGTATTAAATCTAGAGTATGATTTCGACAATGAGTGAGACCTGACACGTGTTGTCTAACCCCAAGTTAGTTCAAATGCTTTGTATTAGCATACAAACACGCGCAGTGAGATGCTTGAATCAGTTTGGTGAAACAATGACCTTGATGGGTTGAGGAATCGATGAGTTTTTAAATAAATAATCAGGAATAGCACTCCTGGCTCAGTAACTACCTGACACTCTGACAGCAATTGACAGGGACAGAGAGAATGTGTGAGTGCAGAGCCATGCTCATGTCGAGAGACGCCTGATTGCTACGCTCACTGTATGTGTGTGTGTGTGTGTGAGGAGGGGACAAATTTAAATTCAGACCCCTAAAAACACGCCTGGCTTTCATCTGCTGTCACCTTCTCGTTCCCTCACAACAGCAGGCGTGCAATTAGACGCTCATGGAAGACGTCCCAATTTACAGCTTTTACATGTCACTGGATTCACTGCACCTCTTTCATGACTTAAAAAAAACAAAAAAAACAATTAAGGCCCTCAGAGTTGAGCTCACTAGATTTTTGTTTGAAACATTCACTTTTCTGAATAGGATATGTGGTTTTTATTAGCTTAATATTAAGCCCATAGATGAACAGAATGAACACTAAGGGCCCTATAATACACCCGGCGAAAGGCACATCACAAGTGTGTTTGCTAGTTTCAGTCCAGCACCATTCACATTTTCCCGTCCAGCACCATGTTGTTTAATTAGCAAATGCATTTGTGCCCATTTTTGCACTCATGGGCGTGCTGGTCTAAAAAAGAAAAAAGTCTGGCGCAATGTTCTTTCTTTGTTATTTAAAGAGCGTACACACTGCTTATTAAACACAGGGACGCACAGCAGCACACAAACATGACAAATATAAAAATTTAAAGGACTGCAATGCATAAGATTTTTTTTTGTAGGCTAGTTATTATTATTATTATTATTATTATTATCATTATTATTATAAATTATGCCCAAAAAACACCCATTACTCATTAAGAGAATAGGGACAACCCATTTAGACCATGCGCCCGGGTGCGACAACCGTTTTTCCGTCGTTAAAATAGCAAAAGTGGATTTGGACAGGCCCTGAGTGCACCTGCGCCGTGACCTGTACACTTTGCATTTAGGTCACTAAAATAGGGCCCTATATGCTGAACGTGTGAATGGGATGTGTTTTTATTATGGTGAAGTCACACCACTGCTCTGATGCGCTAAGCACAAATCATTTATTTACGTCTGACATGAAAATTTAAAAATGACAAACTTGTGATTTGTGAATTAATTATATTGCATTTAATTTTAACAATGAATAACATTTGCAAAATGTCTTTAAACAAACAAACTTTAAACAAACACTGAATAACTATTCACAGTTGGAATGAATATATATATATATAAATACTAAAAATAAATACTAATACAATGCTAATACAAATAAATAACTTGTTATATCCTAAAAATCAATTCTTTTTCAAATGAAGCCTCCAGTGTTATGGATTAAATGGGCAGTTCAGTCTGCACACTGAAACATGACTGAATCTGCTCAGATGTTCTCATGTGAGTGTGACATATATTCATAAGCAGCTCTTCTCTCTCAGGTGACAGTAGAAGTGGTCTGCTGCTGTGTTTCTGCCTCCATATCACCATTCAGTCTGTACTGTGTGACATTTCATGCAGTGACGGGGTTTCTCGTGCAGGCTGTAATCTCTCGGCCGACCCGCGAGGATCTGGTTTCAGCAGCGCTGTGTATGGCAGACAAAGCCTGTCTTTCAGAAACATGCCCTTCACAGATCACTCTCCTCCTCTTCCTCAGAGCGCCGTGAACACTGCAGTCACTGTGTGCTAATTACAGCACAAAGACCACATTACAGCACAATCTGAGCAGTTGAGGGGCAGCAGTGTGACAGATGAAACCCCACTGAACTCTGGGAAATGCAGTCGAGGTTTGTTTGGTGTCTGGAGCTGTATTGGCAGAATTCATCATATTCATTATTATGAGAAACAGCCGAGCTGCTTCATAGCTGACTCACATGTTAGGCAGAACCACACAAGCTTTCAGGTTTACCATCAAGATTCACAGTGTAATTGATTTATTCTGTGAGTTGTATGTTATTGATTGAGAAATACTGGATTGTTCATGTCGGTTATTGTGAGGAGAGCTGCTTCTTCACTATAACAACTGATACGACTGGATCTCATGTGAGGGATTTCAAGTGTTCCTGACTTGACATTTTTCATTAAATGTCTAAGTGCACTTTTTCTTAAACACACTATTCATTATGTACAGAGTTATTTAAATGAGGGGAAATGTCTGTCCTCTTCTTTAATGCTGATAATCGAATGTCTGAGTATTGACTGTTTAAGAAACCTGAACTGAGAAACAAACAGCAGTATTTTAGTCTGATGCGAGAGCTTTTACTGCGATGTCTGATGAAAACTGCTGATACCTTCAGTTACTCTGCCGGTTTATCTGCCTGTTGAACTCATTCACTGTGTGTGTGCGTGCGTGTGTGTGTGTGTGTGTGTGTGAGAGAGTGTGTGTGTCTGTGTCTGTGTGTGTGTGTGTGCGTGTGTGTGAGTGTGTGTGTGCGTGCGAGTGTGTGTGCGTGTGTGTGAGTGTGTGTGTGCGTGCGAGTGTGTGTGTGTGCGTGTGTGTGTGTGTGTGTGTGTGAGTGTGTGTGTGTGTGTGCGTGTGCGTGCGTGTGAGTGTGTGTGTGTGTGTGCGTGCGTGTGTGTGTGTGTGTGCGTGCGTGCGTGTGTGTGTGTGTGTGTGTGTTTGTGTGTGTGCGTGCGTGCGTGTGTGTCTGTGAGTATGTGTGTGTGTGCACCTGCTCGTCTGTCACCAGTGCTCCAGTGTGGTCTCTGCTCTCTGTTTCCATCCTCACTCTCTCTAGCAGCACTTGTCGTAGCTCAGTAGTGATTAGTAGCGTTCCTCTCGGCTGCGGGACAATGGGCCTCATGCAGTGTCAGTGTGTCTCCGTGGTGATCACAGAAAAGAAGCTGCAGCTGCAGGCCGAGGAGAGAAAGAGGGCGTCTGTGTGGCTGGAGGAGGTGTTAACACGGACCCGGACGACGCAGGGTGGACTACACCAGCGCAGGGAGGGTGAATAACGGAGGACGGACCGCAGGGGTCCCAAACATTGGGCTTTCTTCTGCGGTCCACTCGTCAGCCCTTTATACGGGCAGATCTGAGCCAGAGGTCACATTCCTTCAGCATCACATCATTCAGACACACAGCACTGATCAGTGTTTGAACACCAAACACTGCATTTGAATGTGTGAGTTAAAGGTGGAGCTGCAAGAAATGTTTCTGGACATGCAGAACTGTCCTCCATGAAGACAGGCTGTTACTGAGGGGGGTTACTGTCTTGCTATATGGGTTATAATATTCTTGCCTGAGAAAACACTGCTAAGTTTAACAGTCGGCTTCCAGAAATAAAATCTCCATTAATGTATTCCATAGAGGAATTTACATTTAACGTTAACTTATAAACCTTTAAGACAGACTTACCATGACCTATAATGATGTCAATAAATACAATTCCAGACAGCATTATTTCAACTGATTTTTTTAATATTAATGTTTAACAGCTAAATTTGTGATGAAAAACTACATTACCCATGATTCTGTTCGGGAAAAGTCCATCGATCAGAGAGTGTCAGCCAGAAAATTGCACCATAAGAGCTTGGGACTGTTGTTCTCGATATGCTTTCAGAATATGTGTTTATGCATATATATATATATAGTCTTTCTAGTGTTTTCTGTGTTTTCAATGGTTTTAGGCCCTGTCTACATGAACACGATTATTTTTTTTAAATCACCGCTTTTTGTACGCAGTTTTGCTTTTTGTCCACGCAAAAAAGCACCCGGTCACTGAAAACGATAATTTAAAACAAATATATATGTTTTTGGATCAACAAAACAACATCCATTCAACACAAACTAACAGGGAAGGGGCAGCAACAGACATACAGTATTATCAACCATTTACAATCTGAAAGAGGAAAAAAGCATCGCCATGCATCAATGTGCTGTTGCTGTTAATTGGTTACTATTTTAAGACGGCTATGAATCCAGAATGTTTGTGCACACATGTGTGGAGTAAACCAGTTGTGTATTATAGTCTTCTTTGCAGCTGTAAAACCAGCAAACAACATTCTCTTCTTTAATGAACTTATACAGGAGTTAGAATCCTCATTGAGGAGACATGAACCTGGATAAGATGTGTAATCAATAAAAATAAAAAATATAGAAATAGAAAATAATAGATAGACAATAGAAAATAAAAAGAGAAAATAATATATTACAATATATCACAATATATTTTAAGAAATATATTGGTAAATATATTTTTCTTTCGTAAGGGTCATGGTCTGAGTTCTGCTCTCTGTTTCCCTATCTTGATTAGTTCATCAGAAAGCGGTCAACACCAATTCTTTCATCTTGGCAACATATTAACACACCTTTGACAAATCCTGTTCGACAGCCACTGAGAGAGAGCGTCTGCTCGTGGTCAGCGTCGGTGAACTGTGTGTCGTTCTCACCCATTCACTGGTCACTGCCAAGCAGAGGGGACACCTGGAGATGTGCCTTTAGGTTTTTTGTTAGGAATGTTGTGTGGAACAAGACGTGAAGCTAGAATTGGCTGATTCTATTCAGCAGTGGGAGCCATTTAGCTTTAGGAAAACCAGGTGTAAAAACCTATTCCAATACAGCTAAAGAGAGAACAAAATGACAGATTTTCCATTCAGTGATCAGTCTGTTTGTTTAGAAACAGCGAAGTGTGCAGGATGTTCCTCTAGTGATGAATCTCTTATTTATATGAAATGGCTGATCTGGAGTTTTCCGTTATGCATGACACAGTCTGAATCAAATGACACAGAACTCTGTGTGTGTGTGTGTGTGTGTGTCTGGCCTGCTAGCTACAGTCTTTCATGTCAGGCAGAAGTAAACAGGAACCCCGGGGCTGGTCTGTGGTCAGAGGTGGAAACCAGGCCACTGTAACCACCAGTGAGGGAGGACGAGAGAGATACAAACCATGAGCGTGGCTTCTTGTTGATCTATTATGAGCTTTCACCTGCTTTTCTGTCTGTCCAGCACTCTAATGTTCTCTTTTCTTGAAAAGGATTTGACCGCTGGGACGCTGGATCTGTCAGTGCTCCAGAATGAAGGAGTGTGTGCAGTGTGACTCCAGCGCTTCTGATGAACACACTAAATCAGGAGTGTCAAACATGCTTAAACCTTACAGTGGTATTACCTCCTTAATTATGCCTGGATTCATTAAACATTCTTCTTTTGGTACTTAAGAAAAAAATGAAGAATATTTTGTTTTCCCACAAACATTTCTTAAGAATATTTTAAGTTTTATTTGCTTACCATTGTTTAAACAGCTCTAAGCAAATACGAGTCTGGATTTTGAATATACATAAAGCTTGAGGACAAATCTTTAATGCAGGTAAAGAACATTCATTTCCATCTTTATTTGAAACTGTGTCAAAAAATGAACATCAGAATATGGAGAGAGTGTTTCTGATGGCACCTGAGCTCAAGGAAAGGCTAGAATCATGGCACTGGCTCGCTGCTCATGACAGGATGTGCTGTAATCAACTTCCTGCATTCCAGCATGCCTCAGATTTCCTGCTAATGCAGCGAATGCGCTCAGTCTCTGTGAGAGTCTGTGACCCTTTCCTTCGGTGTTCATTATTACTGTTGTATGAATGTTCATTATTAAAGGTGACTGATCCTCGGTGTCGACTCTGGTTTCACATCTAACAGTCACAGCGCTCACCTCACAGTCAAAGCCATGCTGTGTTTGAAAACATGCTCGCTATCACATTTCCTTTAGTTTCTCCAGAGTCACTGCAGTCTGAGAGAGAGAGAGAGGGGATGATGATGTATATCGGCACGACTGCAGGGAGGCCTGGACATGATGTCTTTGTCTCTGCTATTGGAAATAGTGTTTGACTTTCTAGAACAGCTGAGTCAGGAGTCACGGCTGAAGCTGGTCAGGATCGAGCCGCTGGAACACCACAGCACTTGAGCATCTCCACTGAGCATTTGTGAGCGCTGACTAGTGTAAGACATATGGTCTCTACGATGCAGAAAATGTGCATGTGTCTATGTGAAAAAACAACAAAAATGTAATTGTTATATTTTTGTTTGATTGCTTTTTAGAAGATTAAATTGTTATTGTGTTATGCCTCGATTTGATTACCACAGTTTTCTGAAAAAAATAAATAAATATATAAGTAAAATATATAAAATGCCCTATATTGTATTTTTTTTAATTGTAAAATTTCAATTCATTAGACAAATTTTTATCATTAAAAATTAATTAAACCAATAAAACAGACTCCAGAATAAAAAATAAAAAAAATGTTGTACAACATAAAACAGGCCCTACATTTTTTTATTATTATAATATATATATATATATAATAACTTTTTACAAGTACTATATAATATTAAATATATAATATATACAATACAATTTTACAGGGCCCTTCTAGACAAGTGCATTGTCCAAAGTCCAAATAATGGCTGCCTGAAATGACCATTATACATCGGTGACATTTACACTGTAAAGTACTGTTTATTCCGGTGATGAATCAGCATAAAGCTATACGGTTTGTTCAGTAATGCTAATGAATGTGAAACTGCACGTAATGGGAGTTCAGTCAGTTCTTCAGGCCTGTCACAACACTTGAAAAAGTCCAAAGCCTCTGATGGCCTGTTGTTTACTGCTGTTGCTGGAGAGGGACTTTTCAAAGCACGAGTTGAAATATTGTTTGCAGTCATTTGCAATCTTCCATTTAGCTTAATTACCCTACAGCTGGTTTCAGGTTTTTCTCTCTGCTAATTTGAACTGGTTCCACTGCTGTTGAGAGTTAGAGCGAAACACACCCTCCAATTCAGAAACACAGCAGCCACAGCACAGCCCAAGAGCGGATCTGTGTTTTATTAGCACTCTTAGCGGCTTCCAGGCTAATGCTAAGGCTTTGACACAGATGTGAGTCTCTCTGAGGTTGGTGTGTTCGGCTGGGATTCGGTTTATTGCTCCGTTTCCCATCAGCAGAGACTCATGGGAATCTGAATAACATGGGCTTCCCAAAACGCTGCTTTGAATCACCCTGGCTAGTGTACTTGCTGTCTGGCTAGTGTACTGATTTATTTGAGGAACACAAGAACTTAAAACAATTGCTCTGTCATCATTTACCTGTGTAGATATTTTTAGATATTTTTAATATTAGCTCATAATTTTTGTTCGACCATTTCATGCATCCCAAACTTCAGAAAGACATTGTTATGAATTCATTAGTTCAATCCAAGTCTTCTGAAGAGGCCCGAGCTGCTTCTCAAGTTCTATATTTCAGTTTGGCTGTTTCAGGTGATTTTCTTTAAGTTGGACTATAATATTTAGCAGATCTGTTTTATCATGACATCTCACAGCAGACAGATGAATGACAAACACTGAACAGAATAAAGGCACTTGCTCCTCATTTGCATGTTTCCTTCTGTAAATTAGCAGTTGGTAGTGTTGTCATTTCTCAGACGTTATGGCATTTCTAATGTGTCTCAATATTTTTTTCTTTCAGATCAGATCTGTTGCAGTGGTGATGACAGGAAGTGGATGATTTGCTCAGTAAGAGCCCTTGTTTTCTTCCTCTTCACATGATTGTTCAGCTTGACTAATGTTTTGGTTTGCATCTCCACTCCTGGTTTTAGTCTCGTCTCTTCAGATCTCTGGTCTCTCTTATGTGGGTTAGGTATAGTTCTAGTTTTAACATGACAAATAGATTGTGTTTTCATAGCGTTGCCCTGCCTTTTGCCATGCGTACAATATTACTTTTCCCTGTCAGTGCTTCAGCAATACAGGTCCTTCTAAAATAATTAGCATATTGTAATAAAAGTTCATTATTTTCCATAATGTAATGATAAAAATTAAACTTTTATATATTTTAGATTCATTGCACACCAACTGAAATATTTGAGGTCTTTCATTGTTTTAATACTGATGATTTTGGCATACAGCTCATGAAAACCCAAAATTCCTATCTCAAAAAATTAGCATATCATGAAAAGGTTCTCTAAACGAGCTATTAACCTAATCATCTGAATCAACTAATTACTGTAACTCTAAACACCTGCAAAAGATTCCTGAGGCTTTTAAAAACTCCCAGCCTGGTTCATTACTCAAAACCGCAATCATGGGTAAGATTGCTGACCTGACTGCTGTCCAGAAGGCCATCATTGACACCCTCAAGCGAGAGGGTAAGACACAGAAAGACATTTCTGAACGAATAGGCTGTTCTCAGAGTGCTGTATCAAGGCACCTCAGTGGGAAGTCTGTGGGAAGGAAAAAGTGTGGCAAAAAACACTGCACAATGAGAAGAGGTGACCGGACCCTGAGGAAGATTGTGGAGAAGGACCGATTCCAGACCTTGGGGGACCTGCGGAAGCAGTGGACTGAGTCTGGAGTAGAAACATATAGAGCCACCGTGCACAGGCGTGTGCAGGAAATGGGCTACAGAGAAGCAGCACTGGACTGTTGCTCAGTGGTCCAAAGAACTTTTTTCGGATGAAAGCAAAGTTTGCATGTCATTCAGAAATCAAGGTGCCAGAGTCTGGAGGAAGACTGGGGAGAAGGAAATGCCAAAATGCCTGAAGTCCAGTGTCAAGTACCCACAGTCAGTGATGGTCTGGGGTGCCATGTCAGCTGCTGGTGTTGGTCCACTGTGTTTTATCAAGGGCAGGGTCAATGCAGCTAGCTATCAGGAGATTTTGGAGCACATCATGCTTCCATCTGCTGAAAAGCTTTATGGAGATGAAGATTTAGTTTTTCAGCACGACCTGGCACCTGCTCACAGTCCCAAAACCACTGGTAAATGGTTTATTGACCATGGTATTACTGTGCTCAATTGGCCTGCCAACTCTCCTGACCTGAACCCCATAGAGAATCTGTGGGATATTGTGAAGAGAAAGTTGAGAGACGCAAGACCCAACACTCTGGATGAGCTTAAGGCCGCTATCGAAGCATCCTGGGCCTCCATAACACCTCAGCAGTGCGACAGGCTGATTGCCTCCATGCCACGCCGCATTGAAGCAGTCATTTCTGCAAAAGGATTCCCGACCAAGTATTGAGTGCATAAATGAACATAATTATTTGAAGGTTGACTTTTTTGTATTAAAAACACTTTTCTTTTATTGGTTGGATGAAATATGCTAATTTTTTGAGATTTTGGGTTTTCATGAGCTGTATGCCAAAATCATCAGTATTAAAACAATAAAAGACCTGAAATATTTCAGTTGGTGTGCAATGAATCTAAAATATATGAAAGTGCATTTTTTTCATTACATTATGGAAAATAATGAACTTTTATCACAATATGTTAATTTTTTGAGAAGGACCTGTATTTCAGGTCTTTTAGCAGTTTCCAGTAATATTTAGAATCAAGTCTCAGTGATGATGGCTGATTAAAAAAAAAGCTGAGTCAGTTCTTATCAATGAATGAGACAGGACTTCCTGCATCTACTATACATCATACTTAAATACCGTAAAATACTAAAATGCGTTACAGTAGTCATTTTACAACAAATCCAAAAGCAAGATGAAAACAAACAGGCACTGGGAAATGGCAGCTGAGCTAATGACTGATCCTCTGCTGCCACCTACTGGTTATAATGGTAGTTTCATTGTCATTTTCATCTTAAAGTCTTTGTTTTCCACCAGGAAACAATGTTTTTTGCACATCTTCATGAATGAAAAGTGAGTCTTTACAGTCAGTGTTACTGCACAGTTGTTAAATAAATAAATAAATAAATAAATAAATACGTTTCCATGCGTTCTCAGAATTTACTACTGGTGCATTTAAAGTACAATTAAAAGCATTTATATGTTTATTCTAAAAAGTGGGTCAGTTTAGTACCATGAAGCATAGAAATAGTAAAGTACTGAAAAAGTACGTTCAAGTACACTACTAGTACACAGAAAAAAAAAATGATAAAAAAATTATAAAATTATAATGTGCTCTGCATTTCACCCATCCAAGTAAACACACACACACGCACTCTCACACACCGCAGCATCTGGGGAGCAGTTAGGGGTTTGGTTCTTGCTCAAGGGTCTCTCCTCATGGTATTGAGGTGGAAGAGAGCGCCGGATATGCACTCTCTCCACCTACAATCCCTGCTGGTACCGAGACTTGAACTCGCACACTTTTGGTTACATGTCAGACTCTCTTACCATTAGTCCATGTAATAAAATGAACTTGGCAGTTTACTTCTTAAAGGCACAATATGTAATTTTCGCCACTGTATGGCATGTATTCAAAATAAACAAAGACCAGGTAGTGTAGTTTGATGATGTGAGTGTGGAATCATGGGAGTTGTGGTCTACATCCCCACTGCCAATGCATTTCAACGGGACTCGGACAGAAGTAATGTTCATGGTTGAGCTAATGATTTATTAATTTAGGAGAATGAAGCAGGGTGAGGCAGAAATCAAGAAATCAGACAGAGTCAATGCGAAATGAAGACGCTGAATGAGTGCGACACTTGGCAGCGGAGCTTTTATTTCACCACAGTCGACCACTTCCGCTCCTTCCGCTCATGAGTATGTGGGGCCAAAAACATGGAAATCGTGGGGTTAGGACATCATTGGCAGGCGACACAATGACACTACAGACACAGTCCGTGTCACAAGTAAAAATGTCTTATTTCTATGGATTTAAACATTATTCAAAACATTTGGAATAATACAAGTACATAAGTCAGCAAAACATATAACACTGTTCTAGTGGTTTTTGGATATTTTAATAAAACAATCTTACATATTGTGCCTTTAAGTTCAGAGCTACTTAGGTCTGTCCAGAGTAAGACTGAACCCAATGATGGCACTTCAGAGATGGTTGAGATCATAATCAGTCTCCTTCCTAACTGTCAGCTCTCATTCTCAAAATATGACACAGAAACACAGTGTGCATGTATACATTCACTGCTGATGCACTGCTGACCGACCAAACCTCGCTGTCCAGCTTGTTCTTTGTGAATCCTGAATCTTGAATAATATGACATCATGAGTATGAGCAGTCACATCATCGTGAGCTATGTTCTGCTCCATGTTCCCGTCTCTGTCAGACCTCGGTCACTTCTTCAGGCTGCTGCTGATAGGCTGCAGAATAATGAGATTCCTGATCTTCTCATAAGAGTGGAGTGAGTTCTGTGTGCAGGAACCGGCAGACTAACAGCACTTTATGAGCTGGAGTTCCCCTCGTGTGTGTGTGTGTGTGTGTGTGTGTGTGTGTTTGTTCAGCCTGTTCTCATTATCTGGCTCTTTTACTTATGCTTGGGAAGTGCTTGTCAACAAGAGTCTGCCGGAGGGAGATAGATACCGTGTGTGTGTGTGTGTGTGTGTGTGTGTGTGTGTGTGTGCGTGCTTGTGTGTGTGTGTGCAGCCAGCAGGCCCAGTCTGTCAGGTCACTGGGTTTCTCGAAGACTCAGGGGTGTGTGTGAAGGTCGGGAGGAGGTGTGCATCAGGTGGCGTGCCGAGTGTTGACAGCGTGTGTGTGTGTGTGTGAGCTCATGTCCCACATCCGAGCTGTGCCAGGACAGGAAGTGGAACAGCATGGAGACGCTCCACCTAAATCAGCGAGTGGTGCTGCTCTCCGTCATGAACAGATCCGGGTGTGTTTGTCCATCTGTGTGTGTTCATCAACACAATGAGATGCTGAAGCTGATAGAGCTGTTGTTTGTTGGGCTTGTAAAACAGTTGCATGTGTGTAATTTATTTTTTCTGTGTTGAAGCTCATTTAAATCCAGTTTACTGTCTCTGATGAATTAGCATACAGAACTGACTCACTGTTGTTCATGGACACAAAGGTTTTTCAGCATGTTGTGAATGGATTGTGTAAAATAACCCTTTTGACCTTTGACATGCTGTAAGAATCAGCTTACTCTGTGAATCTGTGTCTGGTCATTTCTTTTTGCCATTAAAAGTGATAGTTCCAAAAGTTCCAAAAATGAAAATTCTGTCATCATTTACTCACACTCATGTTTTTCCAGACCTGTATGAGTTTCTGTCTTCTGTTGAACACTAAATATTTTGAAGCGTGTGGGTCTCCATTGACTCTTATGCTATTGTTCTCTCATGCTGTGGTTTAACAGAAGAAAGAAACTCATAGAGGTTTGGAACAACTTGAAGGTAAACAGCCATTTACAACCTTATTGTGTGTGTGTGTGTGTGTGTGTGTGTCCCTTTTGTGTTCTTCAGTCACTTTTGAAAAAATAAATAAAAACTGCACAGTAACGAAGGGGTGAAACTCTAAAACACACAAATTCAACACACCCACTCACACACGCGTGCACACACACACTTGTTCACACACACTTGTACACACACACTTGTACTAGCACATAAACAAACACACACACACACACACACACACATATATATATATATATATATATATATATATATATATATATATATAATGTTGATTTGAAGCATCAGTTTTTGTTAGTAATTATTACTACAGTCAAACCTAAAGACAGAAAGCATTGTTAAAAATGTTAAAATGTTATTATTACTTATAATACACACACAAAAATGTAATTGTCAGAAATAATGTTAAATAACTTGCAGTTGTTTACTATGTGACATCACATGGCATCTATCAGCTGTCTATCTAGCTACCATATCATATCAGTAATCTATACGGTAAGGTTTCTACTATTTAATGTGAATGTTTGTGTTTTCAGAGAGGAGTCGTCTGGCGTGAGGGTTCAGCTCTTGTTGACTGATCAAGAGAAGCAGAAGCATGTCACGCTTGTGTTTTTGTGATCTGCTGGCAGTCTGCTCACATCCCACGCTCTGAGTCAGGCGTTCTAGCACTGATCCAGGACCAGCCTCTGCAGACCCACCACAAGCTTCTGAAAGAGCGTGGAGCTGACTTCAGATCAGCAGCTGATGTGATCTCAGACGCAGATAATCAAGTGTCTTCCTGAGGAAGAAGCAGGGCTAGCAGTGTGGCACGAAGGTCTCCTCCAGCCGGATGTTTGCAGCGCTCAGTCACACACCTGCAGTGGGATGCAGGCGACACGTTCAGCGTGACGATGTTTACTGGCCTGCTGCGGTGGAGATCTGCTGCTGAAGTCACACAGATGGCTCTCTTCCAGAGGATGCATTTAGAAATATTTGGTGAAAGGAGAGCACTGGTGTGTGAGACCCTGTACAGACCAGACTCTTCATGCCGCTCCAGGTGGGCTGCTGCTGTTATGGTTGGTTTGAAGTGGGTTTTGTTGGTTTACCCACACAATGCATAATGTTCACCAGCAAAACATGATCGATGATGCAGCAAGACTACTTCAAGTAAACAACAGCTCACACACTTGATAGCATTACTTTGTCACATCACATTCAAACTTGAAATGACCTGAAAAATACATATATTTGAGTGTTTTTTAGTGTAGAGTAAGTTTGGTCAAAATAAAGACACATTTCAGTGTCGGCAGTGTTTACTGAGCTTTGATGACTGATGATCCGAATATTAAAAATAATAACCGAACATTAGTTTACAAGCTAGATATGCATGGATTTTATTTAACGTGTTAAGTCATTATTTGGGAATTAATGTAAAGAATAGTATTTATACTTGAGTTTAGAACATATCTATTTCAGTGTAAACATACAAAATACAATAGTTGTGTTTGTTATTGGAGTGTGAGTAATGTTTAACCTGGAAAATGTCTTATGAGTGTAACTGGAACACAAATTTACATTGAATAAAACAGAAGCAAACAAACGAAGCCAGTCCTTATTTTTGAAGCACCACACACGCATTGGAACACACTGATCAGTCGCCCTTCACGGCTTCAAGAAATGTGACACACTTTCAAAACAAACACTTTCAAACAGGAAGCAGTGGGTTCAGCTACCAAGAATATTTCCAGACTGTTGGTGCATTTGTGAGAATACGAGACCAGCTTTGGTGTTGTCTTTCCTGACTGCAGGTGATTTACAATCATTCAGACCCAATCATTACTCACTGACAAATGTGTGCGCTTATGAGTTTAGACACTGTGCACCCGTGTCGATGGAGGTTCAGCGGTGCTGTGTTTGTGCCTCTCCCCATGAGGAGACACTTACGCTTGCCTTCTGAAGTGCTTGGCTTTCATTAACAGCGTCACAAAGGAAAGTCTTCAAAGGTTCGGGTCATTAGGACCAATGGCCCAGAAACTCAGTCTGAAGAGCACAAGAAGACTCCTGTGCTCAAGTCTGGTTTGTGTGCCTTGTGGTGCTTTATCTTTATCTAAGTCAGACAATCCCATAGCATTAGTTTGGATAGTGTACCTGAAATTACTTTGTGTATTTGACTTAGGATAGAAGACATTCAACATCTTGGTCTCAACACCAAATAACTTATCTAAATGTCAAAACCAAGGCTCCAAGGATCAATACAGCTTCGTTTCTCATTCATATCTTGCCTAAAAGCCTCATGCATGTTTGTTAGAAAAAACACCAGCTACAAGTAGCCTCAATAGTAAATGTAGCCAACAATGCCTGGATGATGCAATTCACAGAAAGCTGCGGCAGCGCATGCATCCGAGCAGAAAGTGTGCGTTTGTCTCATCACTCCACTCCGCTGGGTGCCAGGTCGAGTTCGGCTCGTGTCCTGCAGGATCTCCCAGAGGACCAGACTGATTTAGATAACACACTGGAAGTGGTCAGCGCTCACAGGCCTAAAGGCTGCTGACTCTGTGTGCATTACAGCCAGATGCACCCAGTGTCAGAGTATATGGAGCAACTGATAGAAGCGCAGTGATACAGATACTTGGAAGATTATCTTAATATTTCGACACACACATTTGTATCTGTTCTAGAGATGCAGCAATTACTACAAATGAACATATTATTTCATCTATCTATCTATCTATCTATCTATCTAGCTGTATGTCTGTCTGTCTATATATATATATATATATATATATATATATATATATATATATATATATATATATATATATATATATATATATATGCACTTCTGTTCTGCAATCTCACTTCTCTAGTTGTGGATTTTTCTGGTTTGCGGCACTACTAATGTTGGTTCCTTTATAATAAATTAAGTTTGTGTTTTCCCCTTTTGAAATAAAACTACTAAACATTCAGATAAAAGCATCTGCCAAATGAATAAATGTTCTGAAAATATATAATCATAGCCGCAGGAACATAGTTTATATGGGAGCTGCTGGATGGTGGGGCATGACGTTGATGATGAACATACAAATTATTGAAAGCAGAGTAATATGAGAACAAACATATACTGTATTTATACTTTTGTGATTTAAGTTCCTTTAGTTTTTGTTTAATATTTGTATTAATATTATTATTATTATTAAATTTTTTGCTTAGAGACAAAATAGACATAAAGACATTAAATGTTGATTTAAAGTGTCAGTTTTTAATATGACAGTCAGATCTGGACACAGAGAAAGTGTCTCGTCACACATGCAGTGTGATCAGCCCCAGGAAAATCAGAATCAGAATAAATATTGGCTCAGTGTGACCAGCGCGATATTTTAAAACATAAAGTTGAGAGTTTACATACCGTGAACAGAGATGTGTCCTTCTGTTTGAAAAAAATCTGCAAAGTAATCAGCGACTGGCAAATTCATATTCAAGTAGCTTTATTGGCATGATAAAAAGGTTTTATAAAGTACTGACAGCGCTTGGAAGCAATGGTGTTGAGCATTATCAGTAACTGACAGAACTCTGATCCAATGGCCAGAAAGTGCTCCAATCCAAAAGTCAACAACATATTAAAACAAAATAATTTCATGATCAAATGTGGAAAATTATAAGCGTAGAGGAAACATTCAAGCCATGTCATCAACTTCAGTGCAGTGAAACAGCTGTCGGCTGTATATAAGTTTAACTGGAGAACAATAATGGCACACTCAGCCAGCACTAGAAACATGGAAATCAATAGTCTGTTAAGGCAGATTTAACAGAAAGTGTTATTATCGCTGTATTCATAGGTAGACTGTCACATTAAAGCTACTGTCAAGAGTTTGGATGTGTCTTCTGAAGCTTTTCTCTCGTTTAAGCGTGTGTTTGTGCTTCATCTATTAATAGCATCTTACTCAGTTTCTTCCTGTTCCTCCCCCTCTGGTTCTAGTTCCTGCTCCTGCTAACTGTGTGAGTCTGACCCCAGACCAGCGAGCGCGAGCGCGGCCGCATGCTGGCAGGGTCACGGCTCAGCATTGATGGGCTGCTCAGCAGGAAGCCGCTCTGACATTTGCGGGTCTGTGAGGTGTGTTCATCTCCTCGTGGCCCGCGGAGCTGCTCTCTCATGAACCATACACTAATGCAGCCACAAGTACCAAACATGTCCTTCCTCATAAGAATCTCCCGAGATCACTCCCGTCCAAAAGCAGCCACCAAACAGAAAGATTAGTTTCAAAAATGCATGGTGTGTGGGACGTTTCCTGGACCTGAGGGGGTTTATGGGACTGCGTGAGATTATGGAGGATATTGTGCTTACTGGGTCACATATTAAATAATATTTCTATTACTGAAACCTTTACACAACAGCTCGTGGAGTCTGCTGTAAAAGGTGCTGTGTGTCGTCTAGTGCTGTAGTTAGACACACGGTAAACACACTGTACACTGACAACACACTTCTACTTTGAAAATCTTCTACTTTGAAAGTATTACTAAATTTCACAAAGAATTGAAAAGAAATATAATCACCCTGAAAATTGTTGATATTATTGTGTGTGTGTGTCAGTCAGTGTGTTATTGTAAGTGTATGTGTGTTATTGCATGTGTGTGTGTGTGTGTGTGTGTGTTATTGGGAGTGTGTTATTGTGTAAGTGTATGTGTTATTGTGAGTTTGTTGTTATGTGAATGTATGTTTGTTATTGTGTGTGTGTGTGTGTCAGTGTGTTATTATGCGAGTGTGTGTGTGTGTTATTGTGTGTGTGGGTGTGTGTGCGTGTGTTATTATGTGAGTGTGTGTGTGTTATTTGAGTGTTATTGTATTGAGTGTATGTCTGCTATTATGAGTGTATAATTGTGAGTGTGTGTGTGTTACTGTGTGTGTCAGTTTGTGTGTGTGTTATTGTGTGATTGTGTATGTGTGTGTTATTGTGAGTGTGTGTGTGTGTGTGTGTGTGTGTCTGTGTGTGTTATTGTGTGAGTTTATGTGTGTGTTATTGTGATTGTGTTGTTATGTGAATGTATGTGCGTCAGTGTGCTATTGTGTGAGTGTATGACAGTGCTTTTGTGTGTGTCAATGTATGAGTGTCAGTGTGTGAGTGTCAGTGTGTGTGTGTGTGTGTGTGTGTGTTTGTGTGTTGCTCCACAGATCTGCAGCTGAATTCTGACCCCTGCTGTACTTCGATCATATTCCACTATTGCTTATAAACACAATCTTGTATTTGAATTCAGTTTGAGAATGAAATGAAATAACTCCCAGCTCTATGAACAGATATATTTGATATTCAGGTTTCTTGGTATATATACAACTAGGTCCACCCCCAGCCCACATATAACTGAATTCAAGGTCTGTTTCACTTGGGTTTCGTAGAGCAGCACGAATAATTCTCCCTCATCACAGAGCAATGAGGATAGGTGTCTCTGGATCCTGTGTGTTATCAGACAATATACAGTACATTCATGACTCTATCATCTGATACAGGCCGTTCTCCAACACACTGAGCTTCTTCATGTGCGGTGATGAGAACAGAAGATTTCCAGCCATTGTGATGGAGTGGAAGCAGGATTTTGGCTGATTGAATTCATTTTCTGATGGGAACAAAAAGCAGACGGACAGGGTGTCTGCACAAGATCAGTGATTGTCAGCCAGAGAGACTTATATTTCACTGACTCATGGGATATTCAGTATGGACACATTTTACAGACTGTTATGACATATTTCACAGTTATTAACATCATAGATATGTTTTTTTTTATTTATTTTTTTACTTTCATATAAAATGTTATGTGCATTTATAAGTGCCACAGTTTAAATCTTGTTTTCAGTGTTTTTCTGTTCTCCTGCCTTGTTTCAGTCCCTTGCTCAGCCCTGCATCCCGAGGCTCATACTATCCATCCTAAACAGTATGTGAGATTAGTATTAACTACAAACATGAATAAAACACATTAAAAAACTACAAACATGTGGATGTATGCGACCAAAGTTTAAGTAGATAAGATTTAGATAATGGTGTTTGAGTTACAAACAATCAACATTTAACCTGGTAAAAAATATATATATATATATTTATCTAATGTTATCTGTGTTATATTTCATCTGCAACAGCGATTTTAACTTTCATCCGTTTATTCATTTTTAAATGTATAATTATGCAGAAAATATCTCTGTATGAAGACCCGCGGCTCGTAGATCAAGGTGCTGCAACTTTTCTCATGGATACAGTATGAAGTTAAAGAAATGAAATGTGGAGGATGTTGACTGCACATGATGATTGACAGGTCAGTTTACAGTGACAGGATGAGTGTAGTTATGTGACAGAGCATCCATTAAAGAGTTTGTCCAGAGCTCTTCTACTACACACTCAAAAGTGTGTACTTTTTCTTCACCAATCAGTACACACTTTAAGGGCATAATATAAGTAGGCAAACTGGGACCAACACTAGTTTTCCTCATTGTCATTGATTAGTTCATTCAGTGCACCTGTGTCCTGTTAACTGACTCATTAGTACCTCGCTTGCTTTTTTACTTTTGTACTTTTTATTTTCTGTTCAGTCCTTGTTGCTTGTGTTATCCTGTGTTTTGTATTAAATTTCATCTTGGATTACTATTAAATGTTATTTGGATTACTTTCATCTTTGTGTGCCTTCCTTCAAAAAGAAAATAATAATATGTTATGTTTTATTGCCTTGGCATTAAATTACAGTAAACTAGTTAACACAACAGCTGATGGCAAATTTGACATATTTCTCTCCTGTTGACCAATGCAATCTATCCATATTTTTACTCTTTTGTAAATTCATAGAAACTATATTGTGACTTTTTTTCTTTTGCAAACTTTTTTAATAAGAAAATGATAATTGTAGTTTATTTTGACCACTCTACAGTAAATAATTATGTGATTGGTAAGTCATAGTAAAATGTTTTGCAATTTCTTCAGTGCATGCCAATTCCTAGATGCACAAATCAGTAGAGCTCTACGCGTGTGAACTGAGCAGTGCTGTGGGACTCGAGCAACAAGCTTGAACCAAGTTATAGCTTAGTGTGTGTGTATAGTATTTCTCTTAGAAGCTTTAGATATGCTTCATGTTCATTTCTTGTGATTAAGCTTTTGTAAAAAGTATACATTTATAGCCAGTTTAAAGCTTAGTATAAATAATATTTTTGTTTTATAAGATGTTTTGTGTCTGTCTTGTGTCTGTTTGGAGAATCTGGAGCAAGATAATTATTTGTTCTATTGACTAGTTTTAGTCATTTTAAATCATTGTTTATTCAGAGATGAACTGAAAAAATGAAAAGGTGTATGTGTTTCTAACCAAACCGTAGTTGAATACACTGAGCATTCATAATATTTTTATTGGGCCGCCTGTTGAAGGTGTTAATTTATTGTGTCTAGCTCTGTTTCTGTGACTGAAGAACTGAAATACATCATCGAGTCGGTGTGGTATTGTACCGGCGTATCTCAAGCACTCATCATTCATATCTCTGTTGCCACTGGTCTCGAGCAGCTCGTTTCACACGAGACGATCAGTTTTCATGTGTCTGCAGCCGTGAGGAACATCGCTCTCTCTCTCTCTCTCTCTCTCTCTCTCTCTCTCTCTCTCTCTCTCTCTCTCTCTCTCGCTGGCACTGAGCTCATCTCATTGGCTGCTGCTGTCCACAGCCGGACTTGACCCACTAAACTCTGTAGTGAACTTGAATTGCCTTCCTCTCATTGGCTCCTGTTGGGTCATGTGACTCATCACACCCTCCTCATGCGTCTCCTTCCTGTGGTGAAGAGCGCCCTCCAAAAAACTCAGTCTGTGCTCCTCTTGTCCGTCTCGAGGAGCAGAAGCGCAGATGCTTCAAACAGCCCGGTGATCATTCTTGTGATGTGTGGGTAAATCTGCTCTTGTGCAGACACTGCGTCTGTGTGGCTTTGACTAAAAGTTTGACATCATGAGTTGAAACTTCTTCTTTGTGTATGTTTGGAGTTAATTTCCCACAGTGTTTCTCATTTCCTCTCCCCGTGTGTCTCTCTCCCACTCGCGTGGCTTTCTCACGGCCTTCCTCCTCCAGCGCAGCTGCTCCCATGCATCCATGCAGCGGATCGAGGCTTTGAGAATGGTGTAGGATCACATGTGTGTGAGTCAAACACACACTCATCTGTCCAGCTGTTAAATTACTGTACGTCTAATCTGTGGGAGTGAGGCTCTTCAGCATTCATCAGCTGGAAAAATGTAGTTCTAGCTAACACAGATGTAATTACTATAGGGATAACAGTAAATTATGCAGAATTACAGGCAAATAACCCAAAGCTGTCCCCAACCTTAACTCTGTAGTATCATTGTTTGCTGTAGGGACGGTGCACTTTATTAAACAGCTCTTTGTCTGTTGAGCAGGCGTTTCTGTTTCCTTCATGTGCGGCGATCAGTGCTCACATCTCTCATTGTTAATGCTGTCAGAAAGCGAGGACGGTGTTTTCTCCAGTACACAGCTCTCGGACTTGTGATCCAGTCTACCGCTGTCTGTTCCAGTGAAATAACAACACAAGTGTTTCTTCACTCCTGATTCACATCCACAGACACACAGTATTCAGTGCTTCAGTGAATCACGGTCTGACAGAGGTCAGAAAATGTTCATGATATTGTTTACAGTTCAGTTTTGACTTGGAATAAATTAAGCAGATACTCCAAATTGACACATAGACTTTTAATATGCTGAAGCAAAAAAAAAAAAAAAAAAAAAAAATTTTTAAATATTTTTGCATGACTATTTTTCATTTGCAGGCATCACAAGCTCGTCTGTGAGGAACACACAGCAATAAGACTGTACTGAACATTTCATAATGATGTGTTTGGCTCTTTTATGTTCATTGTGTAGTTTATATATTGGTTCTGTAAAAGGACTACTTAATAATCAGCTCCAGTTTTTTTTTTTGTGACTTTATCAAACAAGCTTGATTTATCAGATGAAAATGGAGTGTTTTTATTAATATATAAAATACAACAAAAATAGACAAACAAATGTATTTAGTGAGAAGAGGGTCTTGTATATGTAGTGTGTATTCTATCATTTGACGTTTTCCACATCCAGAACTGTGTAATTTTGTTTTAATGTGGAAACGAAAGTACCTGTGATTCACTTTGTGTAGACAGTAATAACCTATAAATGTGTGCATGTATCGCAGTTTTCCTCCTTATTCTTCCTTTCTGCAGGATTAATGCAGCACAGCTCATAATAATGAGAGCATTGCATTTCATTTCTCAGAAATTATAACATGGTAATTAGTCATTATAAGGAATGTCAAGAGAGCAGCATTTCAATTAAAATGAGCAGCTGTGATTAAATGGAGCCCTACTAACACATGCTATTTATATTCACAACCCCTTTAAGAAAAGCACGCTTGTGCAGTTTAAAATGACTAAATCAACATCATTCGGTCAGTTCTTAAGCGGTTTTTCTTCTTTCTACAGCACTCAGAATGTGCTGCTTTGCTCTGTTTGTTTTCTCAGGTGGGATTTTTTGGGAATTCAGCAACCTAATCGGACATAAATTAAGGTATTTACCTTCCTCTGACGGCAGAATGAAAGGTGAGTACTGTAGCGATCTCTCACACATGAGCAGAACACAAACATCGTCCTCTTAGGGGAGAGTAAGGCAAAACCTCCAGGTTTAGGTAATGCTTTGGGCATATTTGGAGCTGCACAGACCATCTGAAAAAAAATCTCTGAATGCAAAATGAAAATAAAAAAATAAGCTAAAATAATAATAATAATAATAATAATAATAATAATAATAATAATTAATTATTAAATAATACATTTTTTTTTACAATTTAAACTATTTGGAAAATTTAAAAAAGTAAATAAAATCTGAAAAGTATTTCAGTGACGCTAAATTAACTTTTGATATAAAGCAGCTCTACAGACGGTGTCATTATTCAGCAGAACTGAGTTCAAGTTTTGTTCTCTGATAGCATTGCTGCAGTCAAATTCATAATATCAGTGAGTATTTAGTGTCTTTTACACCCAGTGTGAGTGACCTGAGCAGAGGTCAGTGGCTGTTATTAATCGTGAGGAGATCAGGCTCCATTTAAAGGTCTGGTGGGTGGATAGGGAAAGTGGACGTGACACACAGGTCAGAGCCACAGCGCAGGATGAAAGAGAGATGTGATCGTCTGGAAGCAGCAGAAGACCCCCACACTGATCCCTGGATGCTGGGGTTAGATCTGACAGAGAGCCAGGCGTGTGGGAACACAGCATCTAAACCTGCATCAGTGTGTTTAGGCCAATCACCTGAGCTGATGTCATGTGACTTAAAAATAACTCATTTCATAATTTATTCTGCTCAGTCTGAGGCCCAGCAAAGATTATTATTATTATTATTGTTATTATTATTGTTATTACATCTTGTCTTGTAATACTTTCACTTAACATTAACAGCCTTGATTTTGAGCAAAAGTATTATTGGCAGAATGAGGGTGTACACCAGCGGGTCAGTATAGTCCATAACTACACTATTCAAGAAGCATCTTTCTTCACTGATTCTCCTCCCGAGGGTTTATTGATCCTGTCTGTGCCATCAGAGCTCATCACAGCCACTACAGAAGGACTGAGACAGTGCGGTCATTAAATTCTGCACTGAATTGAAAATGGAAGAATATTTAAAAGAATTATTCACCCAAAAATATTTTTTTCACTAAAAATGCACTCACCCTCAGACCATCCGAGATCAATGGAAAAGTGTTCTGGTGTGAATCAGGAGAGAAATCTGCACAGATCAAGCAGCGTTTAAACAGATCTAAACAACAATGCACTTTTTCACTGGAGGAAGTGTTATTATGGATTGTAGACTCTATGTGTTTGAGTTAAAATCATCTTAATGCTGGATGTGTTTCATCTTTTGTCTTCTCCAGATGTTCACTGATGGACTGGAGTGCTGTGGATTATTGTGTTGTTTTTATCAGCTCTCATTCTGACGGCACCCATTCACTGCAGAGCATCCATTGATGAGACACTGATGCAGTGCTACATTTATACAAACCTGATGAAGAAACAATGTGGAATTGGCTGATGGCGAATACATTTCCAGGAAATGTTAATGTTTGCGACAACTATTCCTTCTATGAACGATTGTCAACTATGTTCTATGATTTCATAAATGAAGCTCATTAATTCAACAAAAATAAAATGCACATGAACACACAATTGTCAGTTATATTGACAGAAGATTTGATTCATGTTTGATTTAATTAATATAGTCTGACTTAGGTCTATCACTGTATTCGGTCATACAAACTGCACAAATAGATGAATGACTGAATAATGTCTAATATATTTAACTACAGAGGTCTGTTACTTTTTCTGACTGTGTTTGTGTGTGTGTGTGTGTGTGTGTGTGTGTGTGTGTTTGTGTGTGTGTGTGTGTGTGTGTGTGTGGGCATGTTTTTGTGACATATCAGGACACAACTGTGTATAATGACATGGGTATGACACAGGTATTACAAGGAGAGGGTGACTTATGAGGACATAAGCCATGTCCCCATTTTTCAAAACGCTTATAAATCATACAGAATGAGTTTTTTTGAGAAAGTAAAAATGCACAAAGTTTCCTGTGAGGGTTAGGTTTAGGGGTAGGGTTAGTGAATGGCGATATAATATACAGTTTATACAGTATAAAAACCATTATGCCTATGGGATGAACACACTTTACACAAAAACAAACGTGTGTGTGTGTGTGTGTCAAAGTGGTCAGCGTCTGGTCCTGTTATCCTCTGTTGGTAGATGCTAAAACTACACACTAGAGCTAAAAGCATGTTTCTCCACAGACAAACATTCAGAAGTACCTGTAGTTATGTAAAAATATGTATTTGTTTTGAAGTACAGCTTTTACAGATTGCTATTTAAAAGGCTCTTAAAAGCATGAAATGTGAAATCTTTTCCTTGCACAGGAAGACCCTTGGACATCACAGCTCATGCACTGAAACTGACAGTCCTGGACGAAGTACACAAAACAAGTACAGATCTGTATAATAAAATATTCCCGTAATCAATTTTTTATTTCACTTGAGTGAAACTACAAAAGTACTTTCTTTTTTTATGTCCTTAAGTAAAAAGAACAGACAGATGAATGTTTATTTTGCAGTTTTATATAGGCTACTTTTATAATTTAATTTTATATTATAATTTTTTTTTTTTTTTTTTTATAACCCTACTGCTCAAAATAACTGAGATTTTAATAATTGGGGAATAATTAATATAATAAGGAAAATATAATTATATTTTCATAATCATTATTTTTTGTCTCTTCTCATATGTTGACTGTGGTGTAAAAACACTCCTGGCCAAATGTCCCCAGAGGGCATCACGTACCACTCTGATAATTACTGAAGTTATGTTCTGAACATCACATCCTTTCTTTTCTGTTCAGATGTAATCTATCTAGCTGGTTGAATAAAAATAGTATTTCCTCAATTTAGCACCAGCAAGTTAGTTAGTTAGAGAGTTAGCATTAGCTAACATTATTGACTTATTTTCAGCATGGTTATGAATTTGTCTACATTTGTCTAATCAGCTAGTTGATCCAGACACATAGTAACTTAGGCTATGTGTGACAAACAATATAAAAACAGACATCACATAGGGCTAAATGCATAGCATTTTAGTAAAACTTCTAACTTTACAACAGCGGGGAAGATGACCGTGCATTAGTTATTTTATTTAGTCTATGTTATTTTCATGTTTTTAGACCTAAAACATAGAGACTCTGATGTTAATGTGTCTGCATTCAAACATTTCAGTGGCTTGAATAGATCCACCTTTACAGCAGATTTAGTTCCCAAACAACTGACAGTTTTGATCTAAATATGATTTTCAGTTACAATAATTAATCCTAAAATTCGACATTAGTAACTTACTTTTAACAGCGTCAGATGTGCGCGCTCACAAGATCTCCAGGTTCATACTTGTGAATTCAGTTCACTGGAGACTCGCACTAAATAGATCATTTGAATCTGCGAGTTGAGTCGACTCGAGAACATCAACATTGAATCATTTCAAAGTACAATCATATGCAATGTAGTCAAGTAAAAGTAAAATTACTCAAAATAAAACTTCTCCAGTAAAGTACAGATATTTGAGAAATTTACTTAAATACAGTAACAAAGTAAAACTACTTCATTAATGTCCAACACTGGAAATTTACCATACAAATACAAAACTAAATTAAATCGTTAAATTTCCAAAAGTATAATCACCCTGTTTAATATATATGAAGCTGCATTGGATTTAAAAAGTGTCGTCATACCAACACCATATCAACTCCATTATCATTTGGTTACCGACCGACGCTCAGGACAGGACAAAAGCTCCATTTATACCTTTCCAAAAGATAGTGTTGTTTAAGAGAGATAAATGGACGGATGGATACTGTAACTGTGTTCTTCAGCATCTCACTGTGAGGAATGCAAATCAAGTGGAACATGATTTAAAAGGGAAGGCATTGCTTTTCAAGTCACATACGTGAGGCTGTGTGAGAAATGGTTTTCATTTTGCAACTAGCTATATTGGAGTTGCTTGTATCATGAAAACAGTAAGAACTCACAGACGCTTCAGCAGAGTGCATGTCTGGAAGACGACTCCAACACACACAAACACACGCCCACGACTCCCTCCACTCCACCGAGAGCCATGGTCGGCCGGCTGTTGTTTTGCAAGACTTTAGGGTTTTGGGAAAAATAATGAGCTCATCGCTTTGGCCCCGAGGTACCACTGGCAATTACCATGATCCATGCTCCTGCTCAGTGGGAATTCACTTCCCTCTCAGGTTTTCTGGGACGGAGAAAGAAGACCTTCGGAGGATGCAGGCATTCTTTTCTTCTGACATCTGGATTCAAGGGGGGACACATATTCAAAGCAACACGTCGTCTGCTAAATAAGCCAGCTTTACGCACATGACTCTGATGAAAATGGGTCCCGTTCATAAATAAACAAATGTCCTTGAAGTCAAAGTTAAGCGGTATACTAAAGTTTGAGCACAAGCTCGACAAACAAGATCAATGAATAGAAAGTCAGGGCTATCTTTCCTCCAGAAGCAGAATTAATGTGGAAGTTGTCATGTTGTACAGAAGTGTTTCCACAGATTCTGTCAGAAGCCACTTGGTGTTGGGTTTGTGTGAGCAGCATCAGAGTTAATAAATAAGGCTAGTGCATCTTAGCTGTTGTTTTTTTGTGAATGCTATTCATTATGTGGCAAACGGCTGTCATGTCCAGCGATGGACAGTGACACCGAGCGATGGCTGCTGGCGATGTTGAAATCATCTGCTGCCGTCCACTCAATCTCCCTGATAGCCTCATGCATAAATGCTCCTTGTGGTAAGTGAGACTGACATAATTTATAATTGACACATTTTAATCTCTGGCCTGAGGTTAGGATGAGGAAATTGTTTCCACAGCCATTTTCGGGCTCTTTCTCACCGGCGGGCTCCCAGAACATCACTACGAGTGTAATGCTTTATTACAGCTGTGCATTACATACACTGTAAAAAAAAAAAGTGATTTTAACAGTAAAAGACTGCAAAAGTGCTACAGTAAAATGTTTCCATACTATATACAGTGAATAAATGTAATTACATTTAATGTAATGTTACACTAAAATACTGTAAAAAAAATGTTGGAAGTGAAAAAGAAGTAGAATTTACAGTCAAAAATCGTAAACTGACACTCCCAGAATTCTCTTCAAGACACTTCATATTTGATGTTTTTTGTTGAAATAATGTTTCCCCTTAGTTTTTTTTTTCTTTCTTTCTTTTTTTCTTATCAGTTGTGTACATTAGGGCTTAATAATTTAATGTTAATTGCATTATTTCAGTATAACGTGTGTCACCATGATGGGGTTTAGTGTTTGTGTGAGTGACACTACACCTTCTATACATAAATATTGGCCCTACTCAGTTCATAGAAAAGCTGTTTGTGATCATCATGTGATTTTATCATCACCACTAGTTTTTGTCTGTAAAAGTCTGTAAAACCTAAAATTATGCTACCATATATTTTTTACGGTGAAGTTCTGGCAAGCACAGCTGCCGATATTTTACTGTAAATTATAATAAAAAATTTTTTTTACAGTGTATGCCACCTGTGACAAAGTTTGGTGAATATCTGATTCAGAAATTTTCTGAACAAACTGAACAATTTTTTCTTATTGGAATCTGGAAATACAGCCATATACAACTATAAGAGTCTGAGCACATTGATTGGATGATGTCAGCATCCTTGATTTAGTTTTACTAACCCCCAGCCCCCCACCCCCATGTCCTCATGTCCATTTGCGCCAACTTTTATGATCTTAATCCTGTTGCCAATATATATTTTGGCAAGTTTACATGCTTATTTTTTGGCTTGAATCTGCAAAGCGTTTCAACTGCTTAAAATTCCCTGAATATCTTTAGCTTTTGTCGTCTCATGCGAGGACTTCTCCCATTAACAGTAATTAAACTTGGCATAAACAGCCATTATGAGTCAACATCGCTAAACTATGATATTTAATCATGTCTGTTTATTTGTCGCGATGATCCCCGATATCGGAGCCGAAGTTTGCACGTGTAATGAGAAAAACACACTACTCCATTTTTAACCCCAAGAAGTTGGCAGGTGCAGAACTCAGAGCCGCTGATGTTTCACAGCCCTGTTATTAGATTCAATATTCTAACTTCATCAATAAAGAAAAAGGCTGTTTTTCATTACTCTGTGAACTTATTAACAAACTTACTTTTATCCTTAAAGGCTCACACTTAATTGCATTTGGAGAGGAAACGAGACTTGGCTTGGATGCTTAATGAGGATTTTTGAACATGATAAAGGGTACTTTTTTGCATTACATCTTTTATCGATAGTTAATTTTACAATATTAGTCACGAATGGCAATCACTCACTGTTTAATGGAACTCCACCAACATGAGGAGCCTCTGAATCACCAATAACTTCAAGGATAAGCTCTCATTATATTTGTAGAAGACGGTGTGATTGATTTTGGTTGCTAGTTTAACATCACAACAGCAGTATTAGCTTGTTAACATGAAGGATTTCACTGACTAACAAAGATGCATATCCATGTTTAGGTCTTGCACCTGTTAGAAAGGTGACAATTTATGAGTGTGTGAAGCTTCTCCTGTGGGTTTTTGCATGCGATGTGTGTGATTGATGTTGATACATAATGGTCAAATCCAGCAAACAGAGACCCTCACTACATCTACTGACTCATTCAGCCCGGGCTCAACCCCTGCTACGAGACCCTCTATATCCACCTTTACTCTCGCTGACGTGACCAATTACTGCAGCACACTGTAATTTCATGTGTACATACGTGGCTCGTGATGCCATGGTTTAGATTAAATTTTGGCTCCGACTGCTCTGAGAACATGGTGACTCCATGGAATACATGGTCACGTGACTCCTTGTTGTGGCCAGTGCTGTTTTCAGCTAATTGTGTTGATGTAACCATTGGTTTTCTGAGCTTATATACGTGTCAAACTCACAAAGGTTTGCTAGACCACAAAGTAACGGCACCACAGTTCATGTAACTCCAAGACGTTGTTGTTTATGCTGAAGGATTGCAAGCCAATCTGTTTTCAGAAGGGAATATTTGCACACCGCTCACTGAATACTGTATAGTATTTATAAATTTGGTTCCTATGTTAGGTTCAGATTCTGGGTAGTTTTACAACATTAATCTCACATATTGCAAAAAGAGTAAACAAAAGAAAATAAACTGCAAAATTATGAAAACTTTAAATAGTAGTGTAACTATTATATAACGAAAAAACCAATTTAACAATTTTAAGCACTTTCCTGGTGCTTCAACAATAGAGCATGATGTTCACAGTGCCAAGATTGTGGGTTTGATTCCCTCCAAAAATTAACATGCATTAACTATTGAATATGTATTCCTTCAAAGCAGAGCACATTTCTTCAGATAAAAGCATCTTCCAAATGTATAAATGTAAATTCAAACAACCTGAAAACTGACATAAAATATATGTAAGAAATGTTTTATGCAGCTGCCTTTAACCATGAAATATGCAAGTTAAATTGACCCACAAACATTGTAATCTTAATGTAAACTTTGTATGTATATTCTACAGCACACCAGAGCATCAACATTTTACAGGCATATTCAAGAACCTAAATGAGGAAAAGTAGTCGGTGAAACAAAGAGCGCAGACATTGTCCTCATCACATACTGTATATTTAAGTTGGTGCATGGCAGTTAGTTATTGTCTTGAAAAATCTAATGTAGTTATTTCCTTCTTTTATTTAACCTGAGATGAGAATGCAATCAACAGTCGAATGGCTGCTGGTACTGATTCCAGTTTATTGGAATACTGAATTTTACATGTCACACTGGAAACAGTTCGATTGCATTGTGGGATAGAGTATTCCATGAGTGTGCTCTGTACATTTGTGTTAGTGTAGTAGGTCGTTTATTCTATGCATGCTCAAAATCTGCGTCCACTACACAAAGTGAGAGAAGTGTGAGCTCAGCCTGATACAGCAACCCCTGATGTCATTGCTGTTTAGATTTATGTTTGTGATTCACATTCTGTATATATATATAGTATATATTATTTGCAGTTCTTCATTACCCATGCACTCTGTAAGAAGATATATTGCAAACCATGATGTACTTAGTTTCCTTCCCTCAGAAACTGCTTTTTGGCTCCTGGCTCAGAATGAACATTCATCACTGGTGGGCAGGACGCAGCGAGACACCGTAATGGCCAAAGTTCATGCAGAAAGGAATGCTGAACTCCTAAAGAGTAGCCCGAGAAATCCAGCATCAGCACAGAGGAGCCGGAAGAACCTCATCGCCTCTCTGCTCCGCTCCAACCCTAGAGGCCCATAAACAATAGCCTTTCCTCACAGCAGCCCGGGCCAGATCCCAGCAACTCTATTACTATTCCTGTTGCCACGGGGTGTTGAGCTGCAGTGAACTGCGACCCCTGGCCTTATTTTCAAAGATGATCTCTGAACTCGACTGAGGCTCAGCGATTCGCTGTGAATGCAGACGTGCAGAGAGGGGAGCAGGTGAATCGCTCTTCCTCTGCTGTTGTTTTTGATGTGGAACATGGTCTGAGGCGATTTCTCAGAGTGTACAGAGAGCAAACGCAGGAGAGTCAAGAAATTTGGCTTGAGAAGTCGACGCTAGTTCACAACTAGCAATTCAGATGTCTGCGAAAATTTTTATGTCCAAATGCTTTATTCAAATGTTTTGTGTGGAGCACACTTTGCTTCCTCTTGTATCGATTTAGGTGAATAAGGTCCAGCATTAAAAAAAAATTACCCCAGGAAGCAGAATTGAATTAAAACATGCTTCCAACATCAGTCTGAAAGCACCTCACCTCCTCCAGTCGTCACTGAAATAATGGCAGCTAAATGTTTTTCGTTTACTTGTGTACATCACCGTTTTACTGCCTCGAATCCTTCCTGCTTCTCTTTCTGTGTGTAAATCAATTCAGGCTCTAGGCTGATCTGCCTCACAGGCACCTTTTCCTTTGATTGGGTTCCCACCGCAGCCTAGCGCAGGACTGCAGCCAGCCTTAAGTTCTTTGAGGGATTTGTACTCCCCCCTAGTCTTAGCTTACCGGCACCCACACCGACTCTATCTGCTGTACTCCATGGGCTCAGACAATTAGCAAACTTGGGCTCTGTTCGGTGGGAATAACGGTCGAGGAAAAGAGGCTTTCACTGCAGACTACCTGCAGGGCAAACGTTCTTCACAGGCCATCATCAGAAACTCCTGTTTATAATGAATTCATGCAACATACAAATAACATTTATGAGTGTTTTTGGCTTTCAAACCAGCATCCATTGCACCCGTGAAAAACAACCTTGTGAACATGAATCTACCCAGACAGCAGACGACTCCGATCCAGATCCGTTTTCAAACCGGCAAATCCGCGTTACAGTCACACCCGTTTCAGGGCTGTAACACGGATCCAGCCCAGGTGCGGTTTCAGTAGACGGGAACTACAGTCGCAGAGCGGATCCGGGCCGCGTCCGTAGAAACGAGCGCGCGGTTTTTTCCGTTTTTTTTTTATTCTGAAGTTCAGAACAGGAGAAGATGTCAAGACGGTCGAGGAAAATACAGACTGCTCGCTGTTATCCTCAAAAACCCCACCAAGGTATGACACACCGTGCGAACAAACTAATCAATCAATGTCTTATGCTGTGAAACTTATTCGATAACTTGAAGGTTTGGTGTTTTTATTGATTCTTAGATCTGTGTCAGACTGTAGCTATTGTTGGCGAACACTAAGGCCTATGTTATCAGAGGACTTGCTAACATGAAGAAAACGTCCAGAGGTCTGCAATTATACATAATTAACAAATGTTTAACTTAATTACTTAATTTAAACTTTAGTTCTTTTAACTCTTCCTATAATAAAAGATCGCTGCATGGTAATTATAGTGAGCTCGCAGTGCTAACTCTAATTAAGTCATTTCTGAATTAAAATTTTCTTATTTTTGAGGAAAACATTCCAGAGTTCTTTTTGACTGAAGAAAGAAAGACAATAAATAAAGGGAGTAAATTATGAGTAAATTAATTTAGAAGTGAGCTAATCCTTTAAGACTGCTTGCATTTATTTTATCAAATATAAAGTTAAAAGTAATATTGTGAAATATTATTACAATGTTAAATAATTTTCTGTTTGAATGTATTTTAATGTTGTAGCTTATTCCTGTAAATTTTCAGCATCATTACTGCAGTCTTCAGAGCATGATCCTTCAGAAATTATTCCAAAATGCAGGTTGAGTGCTGGATTTATTTTGGTTTATTTTTTGCTGCTTAAAATTTCCTGGAAACATTTCTATGATTCTTTGGTGAACAGAAAGTTCAAAAGAACAATTTATGTGAAATATATTTTTGCAACATTATAAATGTTTTACTTCTATCAATTTAATGGCTATATGCTGAATGAAAACAATCATTTATTTTTAATAACACACACATATCAAACATTTGAATGGTTGTATATCATGATTTTTGAACATATTAAGACTATAACTGTTTTAAATATTGATAATAATAATCAGAAATGTTTCTTGAGCAGCAAATCATCATATTAGAATGATTTCTGAAGATCATGTGACACTGAAGACTGGAGGAATGATGCTGAAAATACAGATTTGATCACAGAAATAAATAACATTTCACAATATATTCACAAGAAAATAAATATTTGAACTGATTATAAGTCTTTTAAATTTTTCATTAAAATATTATTTATTTATGTGATGGAAAAGCTGAATAAATAACTTTTTATTCATCAATAAATACAAAAAAAAGTATCACATGCTCCCCCCCCCCAAAAAAAAAGTGAATTAAAAAAAAAAAAAAGCAGCACAACGTTTCTAACACTGAGCTTTGATCAAAGCAATAAATAATATTTTGAAGTATGTTAAGATAGAAAACCATTATTTGAAATGTTAAATTTTTGAACATTACAGTTGATCAGATAAATGCTGGCTTGATAAGCAAGAGACATATTTCAAAGATATAAAAAATAGTAATGTGTCCAAACTTTTGATAGTACCCTTATTAAGTAGACAGAACGTTCTCGGGCATTCTGAATGATAAAAACAGAGAGGGACATGTATTACATTATGTTGTTTGGTATGTTTTAATTTTATTTTTATAAAATCTTTGCCAAAAGATGCTTTTATTTCTGCTAACAGTATAATCCATTTTTATTGAGTAAATGTATTGAGAAATTGTCCAGTAACACTATATAACAATCTGTTTCAATTTCAGGTTCCAGAGCAGGGACTGTCAAATAGTAAGGTGAGTCCCCCTTTTTTTCTATTTCAGTGGAGGTTAAGTTATTAAAACTATTTGAATGCTACAATGTATAATTGTGTATTGATAATATTGAGCGCCTGATAATGTTACAACTAGTGCTGTTCAAAGCATAATGTATGTTAGGACCGTTTGTGGTTTGCAGCTTTCTGGAGAAATGCCCCTTTAAATAACTTCACACTCAGCATCCTGAACTATATACAGGCGCATCTCAATAAATTAGAATGTCATGGATAGTTCATTTATTTCAGTAATTCAACTCAAATTGTGAAACTCGTGTATTAAATAAATTCAGTGCACACAGACTGAAGTAGTTAAAGTCTTTGGTTCTTTTAATTGTGATGATTTTGGCTCAACAAATTAGAATACTTCGTAAAAAAAAGAAAAAAAGATTTTAGTGAATTGTTGGCCTTCTGGAAAGTATGTTCATTTACTGCACATGTACTCAATACTTGGTAGAGGCTCCTTTTGCTTTAATTACTGTCTCAATTCGGCGTGGCGTGGAGGTGATCAGTTTGTGGCACTGCTGGGGTGGTCTGGAAGCACAGGTTTCTTTGACCGTGGCCTTCAGCTCATCTGCATTGTTTGGTCTCTTGTTTCTCATTTTCCTCTTGACAATACCTCATAGATTCTCTATGGGATTCAGGTCTGGTGAGTTTACTGGCCAGTCAAGATCACCAACACCATGTTCATTTAGTCAACTTTTGGTGCTTTTGGCAGTGTGGACAGGTGACAAATCCTGCTGGAAAATGAAATCAGCATCTTCAAAAAGCTGGTCAGCAGAAGCAAGCATGAAGTGCTCCAAAATTTCTTGGTAAACAGATGCAGTGACTTTGGTTTTCAAAAAACAGAATGGACCAACACCAGCAGATGACATTGTACCCAAATCATCACAGACTGTGGAAACTTAACACTGGACTTCAAGCAACTTGGGCTATGAGCTTCTCCAGCCTTTCTCCAGACTCTAGGACCTTGGTTTCCAAATTAGATAAAAAAGATTGCTCTCATCTGAAAAAAAGGACTTTGGACTAATGAGCAACAGTCCAGTTTTTCTTCTCCTGAGCCCAGGTAAGACGCCTCTGACGTTGTCTGTGTCTCAGGAGTGGCTTAACAAGTGGAATACGACAACTGTATCCAAATTCCTTGACACTTCTGTGTGTGGTGGCTCTTGATGTCTTGACCCCAACCTTAGTCCATTCCTTGTGAAGTTTACTCAAGTTCTTGAATCCAGTTTGCTTGACAATCCTCATAAGGCTGTGGTTCTCTCGGTTGGTTGTGCATCTTTTTCTTTCACAATTTTTCCTTCCACTCAACTTTCTATTAACATGCTTGGATACAGCACTCTGTGAGCAGCCTCTTTGGCAGTGAATGTTTTTGGCTTAACCTCCTTGTGAAGGGTGTCAATGATTGTCTTCAGGACAACTGTCAGATCAGCAGTCTTCCCCATGATTGTGTAGCCTAGTGAACCAAACTGAGAGACCATTTTGAAGACTCAGGAAACCTTTGCAGGTGTTTTGAGTTGATTAGCTGATTGACATATCACCATATTCTGATTGTGAATTGGTATGTTTTTGTTAAATGTGATCACAATTAAAAGAACCAAATACTTAAACTACTTCAGTTTGTGTTCACTCAATTTATTTAAAACACAATTTTCACATTTGAGTTGAATTACTGAAATAAATGAACTTTTCCATGACATTCTAATTTATTGAGATGTACCTGTACCTGTTATGACAGTCATAGTCCTATATCAATGCTATAATAAGTCTGTGTGGTACTTACAACACAGTATTAAGTACTAAGTCTATGTAAATTATTGAACGGGGTCATTTTTATAAAGTAAACTATTTTCTCTTGTGGACAATATATTTTATGTGAAATATCTGATTCAGGCTAGTACTAAATAAAAAATAAGTTGCATTTTGTATATCCCTCTTTTGTCAAAAATGTTCAACATTTTGTAAATTCTGCAAGGTATTTGTAAACTTTTGACCTTAAATGTGTGTGTATACAGTATGTGTGTGTGTATGTACAGGATGCATGCTTACGTGTGTTGTGTGTGTGTGTGTATGGCAATAACATTTTTGTCCATATGTCATGTTTTTTTTTTTTTGCTTTGTTTTTTTAGAGACAAATGAAAAGGAGGGAACTGTCTTTAAGCTGTGGAGTCAGACGGAGGGATCCCATTTACCTCAAAAACAGCATTGCAGAGGACTCTATTACTACTAGAACCAACTCAATCACACAATGGTGACACATTTATAAGAACATTTCCCTGTGATATAAACACTTGCCTGTGGTACTTGTTCAGATTATTCTCTTTCTCATTGTGTAGCACTGGTTTAAAGGGTCTGTTCACCCAAAAAATTTAATTCTGTATTAAGTTCTCCATTCATCTTCGGAACACAAATTAAGATATTTCTTGAAGAATTCTGAGACCTCTCTGACCCTTAAGCTCACACATAATAGCATGCTCTGCTCACATTCAGTGCATGGATCCTCTCCAAATTAGCACCATGGTGAAATCAAGGAGACAGTTTGTTGAATAAAGTCATTATATTTGTTACAAAAAGTATTCTCGTAGCTTTGTAAAATTATTGTTGAATCCCTGTTGTCACATAGATTATTTTACCGATCTTCTTGCCACATTTCTGTACCTAGATCGTGATAATTACATTGCTATCTATGGGAGGGTCAGAGAGGTCTCAGAATTCATCAAAAATATCTTAATTTGTGTTCCAAAGATGAACAAGTTGTCTTACGAGTTTGGAACAACATGAGTGTGAGTAATTAATGACAGAATTTTTATATTTGGATGAACTTACCCTTTAAGCTTAGTGAATATTATGTACAGGAAGCACTAGAATTATAGACTTGTACTGCTTGGGGTAGTGTACCAAATAAACCTTTAATTTTGCTTTTTTGTGCATAAATTATCAAAATGAAAGAAAAATGCACAATGGCACGTCTTTTGCATTGTTTTTTTTGTAGTAATTCAATTGTTTTAATATGAATATTGTTTTAATAGTGTTCAGTACTCAGTACTTTAAACGTTTTGTTGTCTTAAGAGGTTTGTATAACAACTTAACAAAAAAAAAATATCAGTGCCATAAGACAATAAAATATTTTATTATCTATTATGTAAGATGCTTGTAATGATTGCTTTAATGGTATTAATTATTTCATAATCTACTTATGAGATTTGTTTTATCAGGTAACTGTACAAATACTGTGGTATATGGACATTACTTTTTATTTGTAACAAAGAAACATGCATTTTCTGTAAAGGTGTTCTGAAATATGTATTGTGAAGAGTACTATCCAAATAAACTAACTGTATTTGAATTCTAGATATGTATGCAACTTATTTGTGTGTGTGTGTTAGCATATATATGTGAGCTGGCCCAGATCCGGCACGGATCCAAAATGGTACTGGACCAGATCCGGCCCACATTTAGGCCAAATCATAATAAAGGAATCCAGAGCTGGCCCAGCTCTGGTCCGGATCCGGAAAAAACGGATCCGTGCCGGTATTGGCCCGTTGTGCCAAAAGACCCCGGCCCAAGTCCGTTGCGCGGATCTGGGCCAGATCTTCCGATTGGCCTGGCTGTCTGGGTATGGTTAACTGAAACTTAATTTGACACCAGTCTTGATTTGGTATTGTGTTTGTTGGAAAACTATTTAATATACTACTGTACCTCTGTATAGCCACTGTATTCCAGCAGGATTTCTCTCCCTGTCTACAAATGGTCTGACAAACACTCAGTCCCACCATTGGTTAAGCTGTTTGTGATCAATAGCTGTTTCCAACCTCCTATTTATTTTATTTTATATATATATATATATATATATATATATATATATATATATATATATTAATTCTGTGACATTGCATAAAACACACACACACAAAACCCCCAAAAAACAATGCTGGATGGAAATGCCAAGATGTGCATCAATTCTAAAAAAAATCTCTGTCATAGCTGACACCTTACAGAAATTTCTTCTAAACATTAAGTATAAATATGATTCCTGTAATACTAATGTTGTCTGATAGGACATGGTATAATAAATCCTTTAGGTGGCGTAGTGTAGTATCAGTGTAAATGGTTCAGTAGCTTCACACGTGATGACAAATGCAAATTTCATTTCTTTAACAACCATGGGACACTTGATGAATACATGTGTCGCCAGACATGACTGAATATATCACTGTGATGATTAGGCACTGCATGATTAAAATCATTTTTGCAGGCTACAATAACGTTTAAACACATTGCACCAATCATCATTCAGTAAACTATTTACTTTATAGACCAATCTCGAATCTCTCTTTTCAGTCCAAGATACTAGAAAAGGTGGTATCCTCACAATTATATTCCTTCTTAGAGAAAAATGGTATATGTGATTTCCAGTCAGGATTTAGACCGTATCTTAGTACTGAGACTGCTCTCCTTAGAGTTACAAATGATCTGCTCTTATCATCTGATCGTGGGTGAATCTCTCTATTAGTTTTATTGGATCTTAGTGCTGCGTTTGACACAATTGACCACAGCATTCTTTTGCATAGACCTGAACACTTTGTTGCCATTAATGGAAGTGCATTAGCATGGTTTAAATCGTACTTATATGACCGCCATCAGTTCGTAGCAGTGAATGAAGATGTATCATATCGATCACAAGTGCAGTATGGAGTACCTCAAGGCTCAGTACTAGGGCCCCTACTCTTCACGCTTTATATGTTACCCTTGGGAGATATCATCAGGAAACATGGTGTTAGCTTTCACTGTTAAGCTGATGATACTCAGCTCTATATTTCTTCACGGCCCGGTGAAACACACCAATTTGAAAAACTAATGGAATTCAGAGTCGATATAAAAAAATGGATGACGAGTAATTTCTTACTGCTAAATTCAGAAAAAACAAAGGTGTTAATTATAGGACCTAAAAACTCAGCTTGTAATAACCTAGAACACTGTCTAAGACTTGATGGTTGCTCTGTCAATTCTTTGTCATCAGTTAGGAACCTAGGTGTGCTACTTGATCGCAATCTTTCCTCAGAAAGCCACTTTTCTAGCATTTGTAAAACTGCATTTTTCCATCTCAAAAATATATCTAAATTACGACCTATGCTCTCAATGCCAAGTGCAGAAATGTTAATCCATGCATTTATGACCTATAGGTTAGATTATTGTAATGCTTTATTGGGTGGTTATTCTGCACGCTTAGTAAACAAACTACAGCTAGTCCAAAATGCAGCAGCAAGAGTTCTTACTAGAACCAGTAAGTATGACCATATTAGCCCGGTCCTGTCATCGCTGCACTGGCTCCCTATCAAACATCTTATAGATTTTTAAATATTGCTTATTACTTATAAAGCCCTGAATGGTTTAGCACCTCAGTATTTTAATGAGCTCCTTTTAGATTATACTCCTCTGCGTCCGCTACGTTCTCAAAACTCAGGCAAAATCAACTGGGGGCGGCAGATCCTTTTCCTATTTGGCTCCTAAACTCTGGAATAACCTACCTAACATTGTTCGGGAGGCAGACACACTCTTGCAGTTTAAATCTAGATTAAAGACCATCTCTTTAACCTGGCTTACACATAACATACTAATATGCTTTTAATATCCAAATCTGTTAAAGGATTTTTAGGCTGCATTAATTAGGTAAACCGGAACCGGGAAAACTTCACATAACACCCTATGTACTTTCTACATCATTAGAAGAATGGCATCTACGCTAATATTAGTCTGTTTCTCTCTTATTCCGAGGTCACCGTGGCCACCAGATCCAGTCTGTATCCAGATCAGAGGGTCACTGCAGTCACCCGGATCCAGTACGTATCCAGACCAGATGGTGGATCAGCACCTAGAAAGGACCTCTACATCCCTGAAAGACAGCGGAGACCAGGACAACTAGAGCCCCAGATACAGATCCCCTGTAAAGACCTTGTCTCAGAGGAGCACCAGGACAAGACCACAGGAAACAGATGATTCTTCTGCACAATCTGACTTTGCTGCAGCCTGGAATTGAACTACTGGTTTTGTCTGGTCAGAGGAGAAATGGCCACCCAACTGAGCCTGGTTTCCCCCAAGGTTTTTTTCTCCATTCTGTCACCGATGGAGTTTCGGTTCCTTGCCGCTGTCGCCTCTGGCTTGCTTAGTTGGGGTCACTTCTATATAAATAAAGGTGACTTTGACTTAGTACGTTTTACTTTGGCTTGAACTGAAGACTTTGGCTTGACTGTGTTATCAAACAGCTAATAATTTGTGGAAAATGTTACACAAACCATGATTTTGTTTGCCATCTCAGAAAGCTGTAGCTTCTAAAAATCAACATCCTTAGTAGAAACGCTTTGCTAATGATATGAAAAGCAACACCCTGCAAGCTAATGGATAGGTTACATGTTTGTGACAGTGGGAAATTAACTGTTTCTAACCGTGTTTTCGAGACTGCAGCACACTGCAAATTTAAGGAGAACATGCGCAGCGATTGTGTTGACTGATGGTTTGTCTTTAAGCATATTAAAAACACCAGATACGCTTTCAGACATTGTTAAAACCTTGACTTTAAGTGTGAGTTTGCAATCTTAAGAGCTATTAATAAAAATAGTTTTTGACCATATCCTGAGTGTTAATTAAATATGGACACATAATACATTTCCATGCTGAATTGTCATGAAGCTATTGTACTTTGCAGTGAAAAGAAGTTACAAGCCTTGATTTCCCCTTTTAATTAGCAGGGTTTAAGATGACTGCCTCAGAAGAAACAAACACATGCTTTCAGTCTATCACAAATCTACAGAGAGCGACAGAACAGAAGAGAATGATTGATTCTTACTGTAAATGTTTAGCAGAGGATCAGCCTTTGTTAGTGCATCTGATGGCATGTGAAACAGCGCCACCTGTCGACAGACTCACTCACACAGTCTACCACCGATACAGCAATTATTTAGTGCAAGAAAAAGGTAAAGATCACACGTGACACAGTCTGCAGAAAATCCTGGGTCATTTAATCTTCGAAGGTTTAAAGCATCAGAATGATCCAGGAATGGTGCTTATCAAATTAACTGGCAGAGGTTGCAAGCACGCATGTCTGGAGTTTATGTAGCTGGAACAGAGTTAGTTAGGCTTCAAAGAGACATAATCCCGTGAGTGAGGTCGACTGTAATGATGTTTTATGAACATGCTAGAGGGGGGAAACTCCATACAAGAAATGTTTTAGCAGCTCTCACTTTGAACCTCCGGGGTTTCTGTTCGTTCACTCGACCTGTTTTATTGCCTCGTAAAAATGTAGGCATGTTGGTGAACTTAGATTTCCCGTTTTAAATGAAAACTTGAGTCAAGTTCACATTTACCTGTTTAATTGCCTCTACTTGGGTGTAATTATGGTTGAACCGATGTGTGTTAGGTTTTTTTGCATGTAGATCAGAATCCAGATGCTTTTTGCGTGTATGTGAAAGGACGGTTTGTATTGGAAATGAACTCACGCTACAAGACAAAACAAAGACGTATGGTATTTTTTCAGGTTTCTTTTGGTTTTGTCACGCTGAGCGCAGGCTTTTCATGAGTGTCTACCTGCATGCAAGGATGGAGAAATGGACCTCCACATCTCTTTCTCTCACAGTCATTCAGTGCTGAGGAGGAAAACATCCAGATACCATCAGAATCACATCAAAACACATGCGGGCACGATTTTCCATTTCTCTCTGTAAAGACCGGGTCACCTGTCTGCTGCTTCTGACACACACACACAGACACACACCTCTGCATTTCTCTAAGGTGTTGCGCTCCAGACATCTGTCTGCCTCTCGCCCACATGCGTCTCAGCTGTTCAGTATGCTTGTCTGGGACCGTCAGAATGCTCTATGTTTGAATCACCCTTTATGAGTAATAAGGAAAATAAATACACTGTATCTGTTTCTCTCGGCAGCATTTTACTGTTTCATGTGACATGTTTCAAACATATGGACGGCAGTGCCTGTCTCTCTCACATTGTCACTGCATTGGCATAAACGCATAATCACCAAAATGCCAGCTGGGATGTTTGAAGACTTCTGCACCTTAGAAAGATTTTTTTTTTTGGCAGATGGCTGTCTGTATGGAGACTTTTGTATTCTCTGTATACTTACCGTGGAGCACCTTGCATTTGCAGTGTAAAGGCTCCCTGATGGGTCTCAGACAGCAGAGCACCACCTACTCACCTGTCAATCAAACACTGAAAATAACCAACACATCAAAACATTCCAAAACTGATAAATACGTTTGACTGGACACATAACATTTTTGACAACATTAATCCCATAAAGCTACTGTTTTATATATGATAAATTCCTTCAGCTGGTGATTTACATGTTTCTGCTGTCAAATCTTTACAGATTTTTTACCAAGTAAATGTCAGAAAACTCTAGTAATGTTTCCAGATGAACACTTACTGAACTGAAGCAGCTTGGCTTTACTTGAGTCTCCATCAATCATTGTTTAAAAAAACTTGATGCCGTTATTATAGCAGTTATTATAAATCATGGCTGTTATTTGCAGAGATTAATGTCAATCCTATTCAGTAGATCATTAGTCAGACAAAGGGCATACATTTAAATACCAGAGAATGCATTAATTGATCAAATGAAATGCAATGTAACTTACACTGGATAAAAACATCTGCCGAGTGCATAAATGTAAATGTACAAATATTGACAGATGTGCCTGACTTCAGTAAATCAGTAAGACTGGTGTGAGGCTCCACCCACTGAAGCAAACACAGCTGATGATTTGAAGTGGTTACGAGTGACGTTCAGATTCATGATCCTCAGCCGTTCATGAGCCGCTGCTTCTCAACATCTCATGGCATGTTTATTTGAAATAGCTGGAGCTCAGATGGAATAAAGAGCCTTTTGGTGCTTTTACCATTCCATTTTATGTAAAATTTCATTTTTAAAAGCTACAAGGCAGAAGTTATGAAACTCCTCTGTGTCTAAAGCTTAGGTGTGCTCACCCATAAATTGTTAAATAAAACATGCATGTAGTCAGACCGATTGAGGTGGCAGGTTGTGAGGTTATGACTATGCTGAATTTCAATCCTGACAAAGGTCACGAGGGGTCAGCTATCGTGGGTTTGACGGAAAGTTCAGGAAAACAAAACACACAGGCATGTAACACAGCTGAGGAAATGGCATATTAATCCATTCCCAACAGGGAATATTTCACTGCACCACATCTGGCAAAACACAGGACAAACACTTCTGTGTGTGTGTGTGTGTGTTGTCCTGCATGTTGGTTACACCCAAGAAGATGCATAAATCCAGAAGACAGCTGTCCTATAGCTTTACATTTTATCTGTGTATTATCAGGACGGTTAAACCCTGAACCTCTCCCGTATGGATTTTATATGAACAGATCCTTTTAAAGACTCCAGAAGATTATTTTGGTCTTTATTCTCACAGACATGACATGATGTCCTCAAGAGTCATCCCACAGTTTGTTTGTCCCACAGATCATAGTCTCTGATTCAGATCAAATTAAGGAAATTCAGTCACAAATTAATATGGTCATCATCTGCTCAGCTTGCATCTGGAACACAAAAAGCAGACATTCTGAAGAAATTTTGGTAACACTTTAAAATACGGCAGCATTAATATGCGTTAATTCATGCTTTACTAATGTACAGATAATCATGAGTTAATGAAGAACTACACCATTTATTATTAATTACTGCATCAGCAACCAACCTGTCCTCCAACCAATACGCTTGTATAGGTCATTTGTCCCTGAAATCCCTGAAATACAACCCATCAGAGCGTATACTACAATTGCTCCCCTATCGGCACAACTTAATTGCTCTGTAATTCGGGTTTCATGTAGCTCAGTTGGTAGAGCAATGTGTTATATGATGATATATAATCATATGATCATGGGTTCGATCCCAGAGAATGAATGTGCCCATAAAATATATATGTGCCCTATAAATCATAATGTTGCCTGATTTTTGTGAGGGGTGGGGTTAGGTGTGGTAATTCGAACAAATAAGCCACCTTGTAAAGTTTTTTTTACATTTTTATTAGTAATGACGTTATACGTCATTTCATGACGACGGACGCAACACGATACTGTCATTATTTTTACATTCGCTAGAGGGCGCTTAACTTTACAACGTAAATATAAGTCGTAATAAGGTGCTTGCACAAATGACCTATATGCTCAGTTTTTGTTGGACAGGCTAATAACTAATGAAATAAACTCATATGTTAATTACTACAATGGGTCAAAGCCATGCCTTTGCTTTAATTAATCATTAGCTAATGATTTGCAAAGGTATCATTATGTTATGACTTCACTTGTTAAGGCACAAGACTAAATAATTCAAAATCTATAACTACAATGACATATTACTCAACAATTTATAAATAGTTCTGTGTCTCAACAAGTCATAACATACTGTAGTAAGTTCATGTGCGGCAAGGAAGAGGACAAAGGGGTCGGCCGGACTGCTGACGTATTTATTTAACAGAAAATAACAAAAACTTTGCAAACACCAAATGGTGACTTTTATTCTGACACATTGGCAGAGCGCTTTCCGTCTCTAGTTTGGGTCAGCAGTCCGTCTCTCTCTCACTTGCTTCCGTCTCTCCTGGCGTTTTATACTCTCTCCACGCCAATTACTGGAACAAGAAACAGGTGATGATAATTTTTGCTTCGCTAAACCACGCCCCCCCTGCCACATACCTCCACCGCCCATCTCAGGCCGGGGAGCCATCCGGCCTGCAGCCCCCCCCCCCCCCCCACACTTCTGGAGAGGAAGTCGGCCACGGCCATCTGAATACCCGGCCTGTGGATCACCTTGAACTTAAAAGGTTGAAGAGCTAGATACCAACGAGTGATCCACGCGTTGGTATCCTTCATGCGGTGGAGCCACTGCAGCAGAGCGTGGTCTGAACAGAGGGTGAACTCCGACCCCAGGAGATAATAGCGGAAGGTGAGGACGGCCCATGTGATGGCAAGGCACTCTTTTTCGATGGTGCCGTATTTAGCCTCTCTCTTTGAGAGCTTCCGGCTAATGTACAGCACCGGCCGTTCTTCCCCCTCTATCTTCTGGGACAGGACTGCCCCCAGCCCCCTGTCCGACGCGTCTGTCTGCAACAGAAAAGGGAGAGAAAAATCAGGAGAGTGTAATAACGGCCCGCCACACAGAGCAGCCTTGACCTGAGTAAAGGCCTGCTGACACGGCTCCGTCCACTGGACCGTATCTGGCACCTCCTTTTTAATAAGGTCAGTCAAAGGGCTTGTGAGGTCTGAATAATTAGGAATAAACCGTCTGTAATATCCCGCCAACCCCAAGAACTGCCTTACCTCCTTTTTGGTCTTGGGATGTGGGGATGTTGCATTAGCGGCTGTCTTATCAATTTGGGGACGCACCTGTCCATGCCCCAAGTGGAAGCCCAGATACCTTACTTCCACACGCCCAATCGCACACTTCTTTGGGTTGGCCATGAGCCCCACTACCCTCAGCGACCTCAGGACAGCCCTCAGATGCTGCATATGCCGCTGCCTATCATTACTAAATATAATGATATCATCCAGGTAGGCAGCTGCATATGCAGCATGGGGCCGCAGAATCCTATCCATGAGGCGCTGAAAGGTAGCTGGGGCCCGAACAAGCCAAACGGAAGGGTAACAAATTGGTGTAATCCAAACGCCGTTGTGAAAACTGTCTTTTCTCTGGACAATGGAGACAAGGGGATCTGCCAATAGCTCTTTGTTAAGTCCAATGTCAAATAAAAACGAGCCGTGCCTAGCCGATCAAGCAACTCGTCAACCCGCGGCATTGGATACACGTCGAATTTCGACACAGCATTCACCTTGCGGTAATCTACACAGAACCGGACGGAGCCGCCCGTTTTCGGAACTAAAGCTATTGGGCTCGCCCAGTTACTATTAGATTCTTCTATTACCCCCATGTCCAGCATAGCGCCTAATTCAGCCTGAACTACTTTTTTCTTGTGCTCAGGTAGACGATACAGCCGGCTGCGAAATACCACGCCCGGCTTGGTCTCGATATGGTGCTGAATGAGGTTAGTACGGCCTGGTAGGAGTGAGAAGACGTCGGCAAACTCTGCCTGCAATTTCGTTAAGTTCCTATCGGACCGTATTACCTCATAATCGAGATATCCGACCTGTCGTGCGACCTCAAATGGTCCCTGCCACTTAGCCATTAATTTAGAGCTCGACGTTGGGAGTAATACAAGTACTTTCTCTCCCGGTGCAAATTTGCGTAACCTAGTTCCCCTGTTATACAGCTGGCTCTGGCGGTCCTGGGCTTGTAACAAATTCTCCACTGATAGCCTCCCCAATGTGTGGAGTTTTGTTCTCAAGTCCAGCACATACTGAATTTCGTTTTTGCCCTGAGATGGACTCTCCTCCCAATATTCTCTCAGTACGTCGAGCACCCCCCGGGGCTGGCATCCATAGAGAAGCTCGAAGGGGGAAAACCCCATGGAGGCTTGCGGGACCTCTTGCACAGCGTATAACACGGGCTCTAGCCACCTATCCCAATTTTTGGCGTCTTCGTGTACGAACTTACGGATCATGGATTTAAGTGTGCGATTAAATCGTTCGACCAGGCCGTTGGTTTGTGGGTGATAGATGCTAGTTCGAATTGATTTAATGCCCAACAATCCGTACAGTTTGCGTAGCGTACGTGACATAAACACCGTGCCCTGATCGGTGAGGATTTCTTTTGGAACCCCCACCCAGGAGATAAGACGAAACAAGGCATCCGCAACACTTTTAGCGGAAATGTTGCGGAGGGCCACCGCTTCAGGATATCATGTTGCATAATCAACTATGACTAATGCAAATCGATGTCCTCATGCCGATCGCTCTAATGGCCCGATGAGAACCATACCAATTCTCTCAAAAAGGACCTGCATTAAGGAAAGAGGGCGCAAAGGCGCTTTTGGGGCGGCCGGTGGGTTCACCAACTGACATTCCGGACAAGACGCGCACCACCGGCGCACGTTGTCATGAATGCCCGGCCAAAAGAAACGGGTCGTGAGGCGATTTAGTGTTGCTGCCTGTCTTAAATGGCCCGCCATAGGGTTAGAATGAGCCGCATGGAAAAGCATTTCCCTGCGACTCTTCGGAATTAACAATTGGGTTGTATTCACTTTTGTCCGAGCGTCTTGGGTCACTCGATTCAACTTTGAAAATGGCAAAATACGGATAGGTGAGCGGGAGGGCAGGTTGGAGAGGCTGGCCATCGATGGAGCGGACCTGTTGAAATGCATGCTTTAACGTCTCATCCTGAGACTGCTCCAGAGGAAAGTGATGATACCCGCACGGTCTCCTTCCGTACCTTATTTCCCCAAGAGGCAACCGCACATAACGACCCCAATAAAAACCGTAAACGCGGGCCAATTCGTTCCCAAAATTATCGGATGCCAGAGGTGGGGACTAACCGCCACCTCTACATTATGCTTTTGTCCCCGGAATTGAATAATAATTGGGATAACCGGATACTCCACCACATCCCCGTGTATGCACCGCACCTTAACGCGGCTTGTATCCAATGCCCCCGGTTGAATCAGGCTTTGATGGATTGAGGTTTGGTTGCATCCTGAATCCACCAAGGCCGGATATGTACCCCCTTGATACTCACAGGTATTTGGTACTCGCCAGCCTGACCGGGGGTGACTTGTGGGACGTCTGGGACCCGGATCATCATCCCCACCTCCATCACTGGACACCTGTCCACGAAATGCTCCGGGGGCGGGACATGAGGAGGGCCGGGTGGACGGGAACTAGGGAGAGGGACAGGGCGAGAGAGAGAGGGGGGAGAGAGAGAAGGAGAGAGAGAGTTAGAGGGCAGGGGTTCGCCGACCCCTCGGCACGCCACCATGTGGTCCTCCGCCAGATGGATGGCCGAGTCCAGCGACATGGGGCGGTGGCACTGGACCCACTCTGCCCTCTTCTTGGGAAGCCGAGCGATGAACTGCTCCAGCACCACCAGGTCAATGACATGCTCCACGTCACTTCCCTTGGCCAGTAGCCACTTGCGGCAGGAGTCCCGGAGCTGTTGGGCCATCGCGAAGGGTCGGCCGGCCTCGCCCAAGTCCAGGGACCGGAAGCGCTGGCGATGTTGCTCTGGCGACCGGCCAACCCGCTGGATGATGGCCCTCTTCAGGTCATCGAAGACCAGGAGGTTCGCCACCGGAAGTTGTTGCGCGGCCACCTGGGCCTCGCCGGAGAGCAGGGGAATGAGGCGCACCGGCCACTGCTCGCGGGGCCACCCGCAGGCCTCCACCGACTTTTCGAACAGCTCCAGGAAGGCCTCCGGATCGTCCTGGGGCCCCATCTTGTGAAGTGGCAGGTGCATGGGGGCGGCGGGCGGCGGGCGGCCCGGCGCCTCGGCGCGAACCTCCTGATCAATCCAGCTCCGGAACCTCTCACGGTCCACCTGCTGGGCCTGAACGATGGCCTGGAAGCGTCTCTCCTGATCGATCCTCAGGTCCAGCAGGGCCTGGTGTTGTTCGAGGGAGGAGATGATATCCGCAAGCGGCGTGGAGGATGGGCTTTGCATGGCGGCGGCGGCGGCGGTCCTTCTTCCTTCCCGGGTTTCGGCACCAGTGTAATAAGTTCGTGTGCGGCAAGGAAGATGACAAAGGGGTCAGCCGGACTGCTGACGTATTTATTTAACAGAAAATAACAAAACTTTGCAAACACCAAATGGTGACTTTTATTCTGACACGTTGGCAGAGCGCTTTTGGTTTACTACTTCCGGTTTCCCTTTGCGGTTCGGGACAGCAGTCCGTCTCTCTCTAACTTGCTTCCATCTCTCTTGGCGTTTTATACTCTCTCCACACCAATTACTGGAAGAAGAAACAGGTGATGATAATTTTTGCCCAAACCACTCACTTACCGCTCGTCTCCTGATTGTCTCTCCCGCTGCAGACTTCGCTAAACCACGCCCCCATGTCCACAGATACCTTTGCAAATAATTTGCTAATGATTAATTAAAGCAGACAACTTTAATTAATATGAGTTTATTTCATTAGTTATTAATACATTACTTCATACTTCATGTATGAACTTCAACAAAAATATAATCGTTTTTCACTGTTATTCACTTCTTGTTCAGTCTATTCCTCACACAAAGCTTCATATTACTTCAGAATACTAGAATATATCAATGAAATCACATTAACCTTTACCCAAAAAATAAAAGTCTGTCCTCCACTGGTTCCAGACATGTATGTCTATCTTACATCTGTCAATGATTTTTATTTTGAAGAATGTGGGTGAATAAATACTATGGAAGTCAGTTGCTACTGTTTGGTATTGATAGATATTTAAAGAGTAAGCTGCTAATGTATTTCTAGTAAAAAAATTAAAAAATAAAAAAAACCACGTGGCATGAACCTGGATTAAAAGGCCATGTGTGTGTGTTTGTGTGTGTGTGTGTGTGTGTGTGTGTTTGGCCTATGGTGCAGGCTGGCAGCAGCTGGCAGTAACTCTCTGAACTTCCTCATTAATAAATGATCACAGACCACCATCTGGAAAGAGCACAGGCTGTGTGCGTGTGTGTGCAAAGGCATGGTGGCGAGAGCAGGGGCCCTGCAAGGTTTCACTCTTTCAAACATGACTCTCTGTCTGTCTGTCTGGCCGCTGGGGTCAGAAGAACCGCATAATGAGAGAGAGAGAGAGAGAGAGAGAGAGAGAGAGAGAGAGAGAGAGAGAGAGAGTCAATCAAGGCCATTATTGTAGCATTCAGAGATTGACCTCGCCCTGCGGCTCCCGCTGTTCTCACCCCAGGTGACCCGTCCAGACTCCTGCAGCGGCGCTCACTGAGTTTAACTCCAGCAACATGAGGATGATTTATATCATCACTTCCTGTGCTTGGTGAGTGAGCCAAAGCTTGAGCTCTGAACTTGTTCTTTGAAACAATAATATTTGGAAAACTGATTTTTGCATGTTCTGATCAGTATGTGAGAGATGTTGCTGCTATGTATGTGTCTGTTTTTTTTTTTTTTTAGCACATACTGTATTATGGGTGTTTTCTTCTTGGTTTTCTTTGGGGCAAAACGTCTCTAGGTTACGTATGTAACCCTAGTTCCTCGAGGGAACGAGACGCTGCGTCAAAAGCGCTTTGGGGAACGCGCCCAGCGTGCGCGACTCTGAATATCGTGTGAAATCAGACCAATGGAAGAGCGTGACGTCACCGGCGGAGTGACGTAAGCGACCAGGAAGCTATAAAAGCACGTGCCACGCAGCTGGCGTCAGCTTCGAGTACCAGCAAGCGCCGGCAGGGGTGCCGGGGGGTATGGCTCCGAGACGCAGCGTCTCGTTCCCTCGAGGAACTAGGGTTACATACGTAACCTAGAGACGTTCCTCTTCAGGAACTCGAGCTGCGTCAAAAGCGCTTTGGGGAACGAGTACCAACGCCGCCAGACTACCAAACCCCTGCCTAGTGTGTATCCGAAGAGCACAGCTTAGGTCAGGAGGACTGAAGCGCCTGGAGTGACTGGCATGTCTAGGCCATAGAATCTGACAAACGTGGAGGGCGTGGACCATCCCGCAGCGTTGCAGATGTCCAGCATGGATACACCTGCTAAGAAGGCCTTGGAGGCCGCCATACCCCGGGTAGAGTGAGCCTTGGCTCCCGACAGCGGGGGACGACCAGAGGACTCATAGGAAGCGTTGATAGCCTCGACTATCCAACGACTGATAGTCTGCTTAGAAGCAGGAAAACCACTCTTGGGGGGACCGTAGCATACAAGCAATTGATCGGTCTTTCTCCACAGGGCAGCTCTGTGGACGTACGCGTCCAGCGCTCTAACTGGACACATACAATTTAGCTTCGCCTGGTCGGGCTCCCGAAAGGGAGGAGGACAGAAGGCCTGCAGTACGACAGGTTGTGGTGTAACAGAGGGAACCTTAGGAACATATCCCGCTCGAGGGTATATGAACGCTTTAGTCATGCCTGGTGCAAATTCAAGATAAGTAGGGGCCACAGAGAGGGCCTGAAGGTCTCCTACTCTCCGCAGAGAGGTGATAGCCAACAGAAAGGAGGTTTTAAGTGTAAGGTGTCTGTCTGAGATATCTTGAATAGGTTCAAATGGGGGTCTGCACATTGCCTCTAACACCACCACCAGGTCCCACGGGGGAATACAGGACCGTACTGGAGGTTTCAGCCTCAGCGCACCGCGGAGGAAACGTGTAACTAAGGGGTGTCTTCCCAAAGACTGGCCATCGAGAAGGGCGTGGTAGGCCGCAATAGCCGCCACGTAAACCTTCAGCGTGGAGTGGGTCAACCCTGCAGAGAGCCTAGCCTGTAGAAACTCCAGAACTGTACCAATCGGGCAGTTTGCTGGGTCTAGCTGGCGGTCTCTGCACCATGAGGTGAAGAGTTTCCACCTCAGGGCGTACAGTTTCCTCGTTGAGGGAGCTCTGGATTGGAGAAGGGTCTCGACAACCTCGGTTGAGAGACCGGCTGCTAAAAGTTGTGCCCCCTCAGGGGCCACACCCACAGCTTCCACAACTCCGGGCGAGGGTGAATTATCGTACCCTGCGCCTGCGAGAGGAGGTCTGTCCTGATCGGTATCTCCCACGGAGAGCCGTCGAGGAGCGAGACTAGATCTGAGAACCATACTCGGCCCGGCCAGAACGGGGCTACTAACAACAGACGGACCCCGTCCCGGCGCACTCTCGCCAGAACTCCCGGGAGCAGAGCAATAGGGGGAAATGCGTACAGACGAAGCCTCGGCCAGGTCTGTACCATAGCGTCCAGTCCCAGAGGAGCTGGATGAACTAGAGAGAACCAAAGGGGGCATTGAGACGTCTCTTGAGATGCAAATAGGTCTACTTGAGCCCTGCCAAATATTCTCCAAATCTGCTTCACTACTTGTGGGTGAAGTTTCCACTCCCCGGGCCTCGGCCCCTGCCTCGACAGTATGTCTGCTCCCACATTTTGTTTCCCAGGAATATATACTGCTCTTAGTGAGAGGAGTTTGCTCTGGGACCACACCAGGATCTGGTGCGCCAGCTTGTACAAAGGGCGCGAACGCAGACCTCCCTGGTGGTTGATATAGGAGACCACCGATGTGTTGTCGGTGCGCACCAACACATGGTGACCCCTTAGGTCTGGGAGGAAGTGCTTCAGTGCACGAAAAACTGCTAGCATTTCTAGACAATTGATATGCCATGTTCGATGGCGATCGCTCCACAGACCACGGGCAGGGTGGCCACTCATGACTGCACCCCAACCAGTGAGGGATGCATCTGTCGCTAGCGTTACACGGCGACAAAGAGCTCCCAGCACCGGGCCCTGTTTCAAGAACCAAGGTTTCTTCCATACATCTAAGGCACGTAGGCAGCGCCACGTGACCTTGATAGTGCGAAGTAGATTGCCCCTCGGGGAAAATCCCTTGGTCTTGAGCCACCACTGCAGGGGCCTCATGTACAGCAGGCCAAGAGGTATCACGTTGGACGCAGCTGCCATCAGACCCAACAATCTCTGAAATTGTTTGACAGTGAGTGACTGGCCTTGTTTGACTCTCTCGACTGAGATGCGGATCGACTCGATACGAGCAGGGGACAATCGTGCCTGCATCGTGGTCGAATCCCATACTACGCCTAGATAGGTGGTTCTCTGAACCGGAGAAAGTACACTCTTCTTGGCGTTCAGTCTCAAACCCAGCTCCCCCATATGTGCGAGGACGACATCTCGATGCCGAACCGCAGCCTGCTCTGACTGAGCTAAGATCAACCAATCGTCGATATAGTTGAGAATGCGGATGTCCTGCATGCGCAGGGGGACCAGAGCCGCGTCTACACATTTTGTGAACGTGCGGGGTGAGAGTGCAAGGCCGAAGGGAAGTACTCGATATTGGTAAGCTTCGCCCCCGAAAGCGAACCTCAGAAACTTCCTGTGATGTGGAAGGATGGATATATGAAAATATGCGTCTTTGAGATCTATCGTGACAAACCAGTCCTGGGACCTGATCTGTGCTACAACTTGCTTGATTGTGAGCATTCTGAATTTTAGTCTCATAACTGAACGATTTAAGACCCTCAAGTCTATAATCGGACGCAGCCCCCCATCCTTCTTGGGAACTATGAAATACCGGCTGTAAAATCCGGACTCCCTGTCTTGAGGAGGGACCACCTCGATGGCCTCCTTCTCTAATAGGGTTTTCACCTCCTGTTCCATAACCAGACCCTGCCTGAGGCCGACTACTGTCTGAACGACCCCGTAGAATACTGGCGGCACGGAGCCGAACTGAATGCGGTAGCCTTTTTCTACTGTGTGCAGGACCCATCGAGATACATTTGGCAGTAGTTTCCACGCTGCTAAATAATCTACTAAGGGAATCAGTCTCTCGAGACTGATCTCTGGTGTAAGAGGCCCCCGCAGGGGCGGCGAGCGTCTCAGCCCCGCTACGCGCACGGGCGGAAGATACTGAGAGCGATGCTCGCTGGGACCTGCTGCGCCCTGGATCACTGGCAGGGTTAGCAGACCGGCCCCCAGAGGGCGCTGAGGGGAGACGGGCACCGTGTACTGCGGTGTGTACCGCTCTACCCCAGCAGAGGCTGCCCTCTGAAACCCTGGGTTGTTGGCGTCAGGGTTTCTTGGCCGAGGACTTCTTAGCTTCAATAACCGCCCTGAGATCTTGTTTGGGCTGGGAAGTCCTCGGGCGAGAGCGTCGTCGAGACTCTCGTTCCCGACGCGGAGGAGCACGAGAGGCGACGCTCTGCTTCTGAGCCTCGCGGTACGAGGAGCTAGGGAGCGGCTGGGGCATCTCCCGCCCAGATGCCCCGAGGGAGCGACGAGGGAGGAACTTATGGAACGCCGCCGCTTGCTTGCGGGCCTCCTGAAACCTGTCGACGACAGAATTGACTGCGTCGCCGAACAGGCCAGTCGGCTGGATCGGGGCGTCCATGAGGCAGACCCTGTCCCGCTCTTTCATATCAGACAGGGTCAACCATAAGTGCCTCTCCGCGGCCACCATAGCTGCCATGGACCGCCCAATCGCTCGAGCGGTCTCCTTGGTGGCGCGGAGGGAGAGATCAGCGGTCCTTCTTAGCTCAGAGATATCATGGGACTTGATCTCCTCTCCCTCATCTAGCTCCTTGAGCAGATCGGCTTGGTACGCCTGTAACACCGCCATGGTGTGCAGACACGCACCAGCCTGACCTGCTGCCGCATACCCTTTGCCCACCAAAGCCGAAGTTGTTCTTAGTGGCTTTGAGGGCAATGCCGGGGCCTTTAGAGACGACGCCGCACCGGGGGACAGATAGCTCGCGAGCGTCTGTTCCACCCGGGGCATCGCTCTATAACCGCGCTCTCCCATCCCCACTACGTTCCCGTAGTAGTCTGACGAGGGGATGTAGAGGCGGGCCGAGAATGGGCGTTTCCACGACCTGGAGATCTCATCGTGCAGGTCGGGAAAGAATGGCAGGCCCCGGCTGGGAGGTGGCTGACTCGCGCGCAGGAAGCGTTCATCAAGCTTGCTTCTCTGCGGTTCAGCTGCTTTCTCGGTGGGCCAATCGATGTTTAGCTTGGCCACCGCGCGAGTAACCACCTCCAAGAGCTCCTCATACTGCGGCTCATAATCCCTGTCGAGCGACTCCACATCAACTTCCTCCTCGGAGGAAGAGAGGCGAAGCGTCGACCCCTCTCCCTGAGTGGAAGGAACCGCTGAGCGTGCTTCCGACTCTAGGGATTGGGTGCCGGATCTGGCAGAAGTGGAAGGAGATAGGGACTGGCCCGTCTCCATTCCTTCCACCAGATCCACTTGCGAACCCCACGAGTGCAGCCGCCGTTCTGCCTCAGCAGAAGCGGGACCAGCACCGCGGGGAACGCTGGCGAAGGCCCCCTCCTCGAAGAGGGCCCTCCGGGAACGAAGCATACGCACCGACATCCGCAAACAGTGCGGGCAGTCGGCCCCCTCGAGAGCCGACTCGGCGTGCTTCGAACCCAGGCAAACCACGCAAAGGTTGTGTGTATCCCCACCCGTTATATATCTCGGGCAGGGAGGAACACACAGCCTAAAACGCGATTTGGAATCGCCAGAATGCTTAACTTTCGCCTTGCTTTTGGGCATTGTCTAGGAGCTCTTAAACTGGACAGACAACAGTAAATAAGACTCACAGACAAACAGTTTGACAATCACACACAGAGCGCTTGCTGAGAGACGCGAAGCTGACGCCAGCTGCGTGGCACGTGCTTTTATAGCTTCCTGGTCGCTTACGTCACTCCGCCGGTGACGTCACGCTCTTCCATTGGTCTGATTTCACACGATATTCAGAGTCGCGCACGCTGGGCGCGTTCCCCAAAGCGCTTTTGACGCAGCTCGAGTTCCTGAAGAGGAACTGTTAGTATCATTGAGCTTTGTGAGCTGTTTCCTTCTCCTTATTTGGAGTGAAGTGTGTTTACGGTTCTTCACTTATGTAGACAAACAAATGTACTTGTCAAATTCAAATCAGTGAGGATTTTGAGTGAATAAACATAACGCAACAAATTCAAAAGACTTGGAATAACAGACAATTCATATGGACTGCTTTTATGGTACTTTTATTGTGCTTTTTTGGAGCTTGATTACCATTCTGTGAAATACTGATTCAGGCATAGTGTAAGCAATATTTGTAAAAATAACATATTCGTGTGTTTTTTTTAAAGCTGTTGCATCTATATCAGCTATATTATTATTGCAAATATTACTATTAAATCTAAACTACTTTATTAAATACATAAATCATAAAAAATAATACAAATGAAGACAATTTCTCATCAAAAGTTATATCATCCTGAGAACATTGCTTCTCAACATAAGTAATGATTCGTTATGTGAGCTGTTCAGTGAGATGGCAAACTGGTCAAAGCTATACAACTATATTTTAGCACAACTGGAATGCTGGCCTGATATGAGGATCACAGCCTGTTTTGTTCTGTAATAATAGTCTAATTATCTGTTGCAATCAATGTTGTTTTAATATTTGCTATGGAAGATATTTCATATCATCTAACTTAAATGCATGAAGATTCTATATTTGTTTCATTTGAGGAATGAAGCCACAGCACATGTGAGCTCTTGCTTCAGAGACCCAAGTGTTGGTTATCAGTTGGTTTTTTTGCTTCAGTTAATATCAGAACGCTGTTTTCCTCTCTTTAAAGGTACAGTTTGTAGGACCAGCCATGAGAGGGCGCACTATCAAAACAATAACAATCGCGTGGTTTAATGATGCTAAGAAGGAGCATGAAATGATGGGATTTGTTGTCTTCTACCCAACTGCTGACGGCCATCAATCAGACAGAAAGATAAATCATGGATTTAACGCGAGTTCAGCGATTTTCGTGAGTAGATTACATACAAAGTCAATGCAAAGACGCAATCAGACTATGGATCAGACGCGTCCTCGCGCGGGTCTAGAGATGCGATGCCCCACATTTGGCGTATTTGCCCCATAATACTAATCTTGTTGATCGTTATAATAGCATATGTTTTCTGTAAAGATACGAATCAAAACAACTCACCTGTCGAGTATAACACAAGTGAGATCGGCATCACTTTCTAGTTGAAGTTAGTCGCGAAGCTACTTCCGCATTTGTCCACGACACTGTTGTCATGTTGTTTCTACGCCAGTAAAGGTGTCATTAAAAAGTGACTGCACTTCCCCGTGTCACTGTTTAGAATAGGAATTTTCTCATAATTTACAAGTAGTTGAAAATATTAGAGATATTATTAGTAATCAGCTGGAAAAAAAAATATTACACTAGCCTTGTGGTTTTTGGATACTTTACTGAAAATATCTTACAAATTGTAACTTTAACATGCACTGACAGTAACACATTAACTGAGATGATGGAGTTTATGGATGCATCCCACTCACTTTAGTTGTTCCAAGTTATTTCTCTGAATTGACCAGCCATTGTTTGCATTGCAGGAAAATAATTATGGCTATTTCCATTTATTCATGTCCTTAGTGTTGGTGTTTAATGAGCTTTAAATACTCTTTAGCATCATCTCAGAGAACACAAGAAAGTTTCCCTCTGTCGTTGAATCGCCAGTCATCGGCATGAATCTTTCATGAGGGAGGTACGGGGTCGAGCCCTTGCAACTGTGTTGTTCACAGGAAGATCTCCACAGAGGACCTCGTCTCATTAGCATCGCTTCTCTCTGGCTCAGACTCGTTCCTTGACCTCTGTTGATTTGCTCTTTCCAGAGGATGGCAGGCCTGTGTGTTTACATTTACTTCACCCATGAGTTTTATCAGGCATTTTAATATTAATTAGACAAAAAAAAGCCTGTGACTAGTGTGATTATGAGTGTCTTAACCCCCAGGGCTTGCATTGGTTATGTGCAGTGTGACAGTGTGACTCCATGAGCTGCAGATCAGTGGCTTTGACAGCTTGATGGAGTCATGCAGGTTGAAGTGCCACTTTTCTGCTATTCGCAGACTTGCTTTTTGGGTTCTTCAGTGCCTGGTAACCCATCTTATTATTTCTTCACCACCACTGTAGTACAATACCCTGCAAGAATTTCCATGCTGGTTTAGGCTAGTTAGTTCTGGCCGGCAAGTCAACCAAAATAATCTTTCTAGAGAAGATATTTTACCAGCATCCAAAACACAACTTATATTAAAATATTCTTTATGAAAGTTAAGAGTCATCCACTCCCTCCTAAAACGGCTCATTCTAACATGACCAAAATGTCTACATCACTATGTGGGAAGATTTGAATAACGCCTCCCAAATGTTCATGCAAAGAAAGAAGGTCTAACTTTTATTATTGCGGTTGCTACCGGTGCCATGCTGTAGGAATACTGTGTGTTTTGTTGTGAAAGTGAAAAATGCTTGGTTTGGTCTTCCAAAAGAGGACACGACTAGAAATCAGTGGTGAAGTTGTATTTACAACACTGTTCCAGAATAGTTCAACCCAAATATGTGTGCAACACATTTTACAGAGGATTAGGACTGTTTCCTGTGAGAGTAGCCTGCAACGTGATGTTTTATTAACAAATTTCGGAAGGAGCACACGCAGATAATAAAATGGCCAATTCACTATCAGTAACCACACCATCCATTTAACCACTCTAAGTAATCATAGCACCCTTTACGACATTCTCTCTAGTCTTTCAGCATCCCTCCACCACCCTGCTCCTCACCTGCCCTCTCCCTTGGGCAACATGCAAAATATGCATACTATTCTTCTCGCTTTATTATCTACAAGGCAAACTCATGAGACCTGTGTCTGTTTCTATAAAGTGGGGCAGTTCCATATTTGCAAGGACAGTCTGGACACAAAAAATTTAATCTTATTGTTTTTGTCTTCTCATGCTAGAGCATGTCATCACAGTATGGTGAGAGGCATTAACACTTCCATCACAAGCTTGAGGTGTTCGGCCAATCACAACGTACTAGATTGCTCTTCATCTCCTGTGTCCCAGAGCTCCTCATTTACGCTCATCTCCAGGAGAGGTTAAACTTACAAGCTATCTGGATGGAATGACTGTCATCTTGAATTTTACTGTTTGTCTTTTAGTTAAACTGGACGCTAAAGGGACGTTTTGCAATAGGGCAGAATCATCTTTTTCTGATGTGTTGAAATGCAATGGAAACGGGAGTATTTTTCTTTTTCTTTCAAAATACCAATAGTTTGATCTAAACTTGACTAATTATTCAGTCTCTATGGCGACAAGACTAAATTTATCAATGACTATTTTTGTGTTTGCAGGATGCAGAGACGTAACAATCCGACACAAAACCAACAGAGTCAGAGTCAGATTTCAATTTATTATTATTATTATTATTATTATTTATTAATGTTTAACATTTTTATTAGCCAGTTGAACATAAAAACAAATGGTAAGTTCCACAGCATCACATAGCCATATTTAGCATGGCCGAATGTGATCGCACTTCCTCTCTGTAGAGCATCTGCCGTCACCACAGGTTTTACCAGGAGCTGTCAAAGCGAATCTGGTCAAATGGTCCAGGGGCCCATGAAATGAGCGCCCAGCACTAATTAATCCTCACCTGTCAGCCAAACTGAGAGTGTATGCAGTTCATTAACTACATAATGATCATCATAATGGAGCTGGGGATGATCATAACAAGAATCAAGACTGATATTTTGTTCTAAATCCCAGGAAAAATTGTGGTTAATATGACGGCATGAATCACTATCCTACTTACCATGATATCCATTTTGTTAGTTATTTCTGTGACATAGTTTTGGGTAGTTTTGCCCACAATGAAATCACATTGTTCAAAAATGCCACTTCACAAAGCTGTATGTAAGATGCGTCCATATTGGCTGGTCATGATTAGTTAGGTCTAGTGTTTAATGAGCAATACGGGAGAGGCAGTGGTGAGAGGATTGAGGTTTGTATAGGGTTTGGTACATTAGAGAGCAGAACTGCCTGCACTGGGACTGCAATGTCTATAGCAGTTGTTTACCTACCCCAATGTAACAACCAGTAACAATAATAAAAGTGTCCTGAGCCAAAAATAGTGTCATTGGAGTGTGTTCTCTCATATTGTGTTGTATAACAAAGCAACCACATGTATAAAACAGTTACTTTTGCAGTTGCATTTGACAAGCTGCACCCTTTTTTACTCTTCTGCATAATACATTAGTTGAATGTCAAACAGTTCAGCATTCTGTGAAGTTCTGCTTTATCTGAAATGCTGTTATTTGATGGGCATTGCACAGGCCTGTGGAGCAACCAGCAAACAAAGCCAGATAACTGCCAGAGCGCAAAGCACTTAAAAGCATGCTCAATCATCTCACTCTGATTGCTTTGTTTTATACATGTTAGAAAGACAGAGGATTCAACCAATGAGACGGCTGGACCGAAGTTACTTGACAAATGATGAAACAAACAGAGGATGCAGTTAAGATGCAAAGAAGGTCTTCCTGTTTGCTTGGTTTGGTGTTTTCTTCGTCTATCTTCCAGACATCTGGATCTCCGTCTAATGCCCTCTCTCTTCAACGTGCAAACTGTCAAACGTTCACCAGGGATGTTCTTACCTTACCAGTTTTGTCATGATAAAAGTGCCACATCACAGATGTGTTGATCTTCTGACAGCTCGGGGAAGCGATTAAACCATTTTCACTCTTGTCAACTGCTTTAATGACGTAAAGGAAATTTAAGGTTTGTTCAACTAATAAAAAAAGGAAAAAATATAAACTAACATTAAAATATTACTGATAAATATGCTGGTTGATGACATGATGGAAACGGTTTACCAATCATTTTCGCAATCGGCAAAACAAACTGTGGTACACGCCACTACCAACACGCGATGGGTACCTCACTAAGCACAATGTGCATTCATGTTTTCTCAGCACGATACCATATAAAGTATGAGGTTTGAAAAGTAGAAGGCAGGGCAACAGTTACAACATTGTGGTTATGAAGCAAGCGCTCCCAGGCAGGGGGAGGTGTGGCGAAGGGACACAGTTCTTGTTCCCTTTCTCGGGGAACAAGGTTTACAGTCGTAACCCGTGACGTTCCCCTTTGAGGGAACATTGAACTGATTTGGGGGAACGAGTACCCACTATGCCACAACGAGCCCTGCCTGCACACAGGCACACTTAGGACGAGAGCACAAGGGTGCCAGGTGTCGATGGAATGTCCAGGCTGTAAAATCTTATAAAAGTATGAGGGGTGGTCCATCCTGCTGCATTGCAGACCTCCTGGATGGGTGCCCCTGAGAGGAGGGCTCTAGAGGATGCCATGCCTCTGGTAGAATGAGCCCTCACGGTCAGAGGTGAAGGCAAATTGTGCACCTGGTAGTCCATAGATATAGCTTGGACAATCCAGTTGCTAATGGTCTATTTGGAAGCAGGAAGCCCTTTCTTGGGCAACCCGAAACAGACTAGCAACTGGTCTGACTTCCGCCATAAGGAGGATATATATTTTGATAGCTCTGACAGGGCAGAGCAGGTGAAGTCTCTCCTCATCTGCCGTATCGTGAGGTGGAGGATGAAAAGCTTGCAGAACTATAGGCCATGCCACATTAGACGGCACCTTGGGCAAATAGCCTGGCCTAAGAAGTAGGATGGCTTTGATATAGAGATCTCCTATCCTCCTCAGAGAAGTAATGGCCAACAAGAAAGCCACCTTAAGGGAAAGGTTCTTGGCCTCAGCCGACTCCAGCAGTTCTAAGGGGGCCTCAACCAACCCTCCGAGAACCACCGCCAGTTCCCATGTGGGAACCCTGGTACAAGCCGCAGGTCTCATCCTCCAAGCCCCACGGAGGAAACGTATGACCAACGGCTGTCTGCCCAGAGGCCCATCACTCAGAGGAGTGTGGAAAGCCGAAATGGCAGCCACGTACACCTTAAGAGTGGACGGGGTAAGACCAGCTGAGAAGCGATCTTGGAGGAACTCCAGCACTGAAGCCACTGGGAAGTTAACTGGGTCCACCTCAAGCTCTCTGAACCAAACGGTGAAAACATTCTATTTTAGGCTGTACAATTTCCTCGTGGAGAGAACTCTAGAGCTGAGTATGGTCTCCACTACTCCTGCTGATAGGGTTGCCTCTCTGTACTGTGCCTCCTCAGGGGCCAGACCCACAGTTTCCATAGTTCGGGCAGAGTGTGAAGTATTGAGCCCTCTGCCTTTGTCATCAGGTCCCTCCTGATTGGAAGCTCTCATGGAGGACCGTCCAGGAGTAATATTATGTCTGAGAACCATACTCGGGCCAGCCTCAATGGGGCTACCAATAATAGACTGATGCCGTTGCGACAAACCCTCTCTAGAACTCCCAGGAGCAGAGCAATCAGGGGAAAGGCATACAGACGCAGCCTCGGCCACATCTGTACCATGTGTGAGGGAATACCACAGTGGACAGTGAGTCGTCTCTCGAGATGCGAATAGATACCTAACACTCTCTGGAAATGTTTTACAGTGATGGCCTGGCCTATCTTTATCCTGGTGAGGATGGATTCGATCCGTGCAGGAGACAATTGTGCCCGCATCATGCCCGAATCCCACACCACTCCCCGGAACGTGGTTCTCTTGGCTGGTGCCAACACACTTTTTTTTTTGTGTTGAGTCTCAATCCCAGGCTCAGGATGTGGGCAAGGACAACTTCTCGATGCCGAACTGCCAGCTCTTGTGACTGGGCTAGAATCAGCCAGTCGTCGATATAATTGAGAACCCTGAGACCCTGAAGCCTCAGCGGTGCTAGAGCTGCATCCATACATTTTGTAAATGTGCGAGGGGAGAGAGCTAGGCCAAATGGAAGAACCCGATATTGGTACGCCTCACCCCGAAGGCGAACCTCAGGAACTTCCTGTGAGATGCAAGGATGGAAATGTGGAAGTATGTGTCCTTCAGATCTATCGTGACAAACCAATCCTTGGATTTAATTTGGTTCACGATGATGGAAATAGCGAGCATCTTGAAACTGAATCTCCTCACAGACCGATTCAAGTGCCTGAGATCTATTATTGGATGCAATCCCCCATCCTTGCTGGGAACTAAGAAGTTGCGGCTGTAGAACCCGGACTACCTGACAGGAGGAAGAATACATTCTATAGTCTCCTTTACCAGCAGAGAGTTTACTTCTTGCTCCAATACCTGACTCTGCTCTGGGTTGACTACAGTCCAGACCACCCCATTGAACTTTGGTGGCCGGGAACCGAACTGTAGTCTGTACCAATTTTGAATGGTGTGCAGACCCCAAGGAGAAATATTTGTGAGATTTTTCCATGCATCAAAATACTCTATCGAAATGATTCTCAATAATAATAATAATTCATTACATTTATTTAGCACTGTTCTAGGCACTCAAAGCGCTTTACATTGTCGGGGGTATCTCCTCATCCACCACCAGTGGTCGATGTGCGGATGCGTATTCTGCCTGGCCGCAAGCCTGTGGGGCGGACAGTGCAGGGCGCGTTCGCTGGAGACCGATGCGTCCCGCAGCGTACTTAACGATGGGAAGTCGACATAGATTTCCTGCGGGCTTCGCGGAGGAGGCGACCTCGATCGCTCCCCCACGGGTGGGGCCCCCCGCAGAGGGCCTAGGCTTGCTAGGACCTCTTCGTTGAAGCCTACTCTGTCTGCAGGACGGCCCTCAGGTCGCCCGTTTAGGCTGAGGCTTCGGCTGAGAGCCTGTCTGTAGGCGGAGGAGCTGGTGGATGGCTGTGGCTTCCCACTTGGAGCAGGCTTCTTAGGCTTTGAGCGGTGAGGGAGGTATTTCCTGAAGGCTGCAGTTTATTCTGCACCTCCTGAAACCTGTCGATGACGACAGTATACTTACCTAGTTGCCGAACAGGCCAGAAGGCGAACCTTCCTCAACTCGCCCTCATCAATATTGTTAAGAAGGTCGGCCTGGTACGCTTGCAGTACTGCCAGTATCTGCAGACTAGCACCAGTTAGCCGACCCACAGTCATATAAACCCTGCCCACTAACGTAGATGTATCAGCACGGCTTAGTGAGCAGCACTGGGGTTTTTAGGGTTGATGCAGACTCGGGGGTTAAATAGGTGCTTTGTAAGCAGCTGTTCCACCCGAGGTGGCATCCCATAACCGTTCTCACGCCCCCCAAGATATTACTGTAGTTAGCACAGGGGGTTGGACACGCAAGTGTGGTTTGTTCCACAATTTCCACAACTCGTTGTGTATATCGGGAAATAATGGTAAGCACCGATGACGAGGTTGCTCTCTGTGCTGAGGCTTGCTTTTAATAAGCATTTCCTGCCTCTCATATGGCCAACTGATATTAAGACGGGCAACTGCACGAGAGACAACCTCCACCAGCTCCTCATATGTGGGGACGTGGGGTGGTGAGTCATCCCCCAAATCCTTGCCTTCAATGCTGAGCACATCTACTTCCTCGGAAGCAGACAGCTCAAACACCATTGACTATTAGACAATACAACACCAAATAAGAAAAACAAGAGAGAGAGCACTTGCTGAAGAACAGAAAGCTGTCCCTGTTGTGTGCCAGCTTCAAGATTGGCTTAGTTTCATTCATACTTCAGAGGTGCTACGCTAAGGTGCTTCCCCCAAAGTGCCGTTCGATGCAGTTCGATGGTTCCCTTGAAGGGGAACCCAGTGTTAAAGCAGAGCACAAACAATTATATTTGGAAGATTAGAATACTGTATGCTATCTAATATTTGGTCACTTTTGTGTATTCACTGTGGAGCTAAAGAACCCAATTTTTTAGGGATCACATGCATAGTTTTGTCCAATAACAATATAACATGATATAAGAAAAATCAGAGATGGTTTAAATGTAATTTGAAATAACGCTAACCACTTGTTTTGTAATTCTTTAGGTTGGAAAGGCAGCAAGTTAAAAATTCTATTCAGCAACTATGTATTGGTAGGAAAATAACTTATGACTTTAAGATAATTGCAGATTTTTGTGCTTTAATGATTTCACTAGTTCACGCTTACATATAATTAGCTGAGGTATGGTATGCGTATTTGGCTTGCTGTCCGGGGAAGGGTACCGAGCTCGGGAATGGCCCGAACCTAGAGTAGCCCCCCTTCCCCGTCTATTCATAAAGTGAACTCAAAGTGAGGAGATGGGGTGGAGGAGGGATGCTGATAAACCGTCAATGGATAGAGGTAAGTCAGCGATATTTATACTGTGGGATTGATTACCAGATTGTGGTCCATCTGTGTCGATTAGGCTAAGTATCTGACGCGCTCCTCCCGAATCTTGTTAATAAAAACATCATTTATTTTCTTCTAAGTTCTGCCATCAGGTTTTTTTATTCTTAATTTCGCATAAAATAAATAAATAGCCTAAAGAACATTGTCGTCTTTGTAATGAATCAGGATATAATCAGGGTTTCATCCCAATCGTTTTTATTTTATTTTTTATATCTGCTTATCTCATGGATTTTCTTCAAACCTGCACTCACTAACTAGAAATAAACCACAGATGAATCTTATCTTATCTTGACTTTGCTTATTACACACAGGGATGCACATCACACAAACATGCCAAATATGAAAAACAAAAGGATTACAGTGTAAAAGAATATTATGCTACAAAAATATAAAAATGTAATAATGGATAACCATTGCATGTAATAGAATTAGTCTACCTATTTGCAATTCAGCCTATTACTATTTATAATGATGAATATAATGGCTATTGAACAGTTATGCCAATACAAACACATATATATTAACTGACTCATTGTGCGGAGCTTTGGTGGATGCCTGCTTGTCCCGTAGATGATCTGCTCATGCGTTTTAACTTCGCGCACGAGCAGATCAGTTTCTCCGAATAATGAAAATTAGATTAATGTTTAATACAACATTTTAAAAACAGAAATATGTAATGACAAAATGATAGGCCTACTTTATGATACTTATGAAAGTAATATCACCACTCGGTGGTGGTAAGTCACTGTGTTAATAAAGAAGCCTTTTACTCAGTCTATTAGTTCAAGATGTTGATTTATTCAGGAATAATTCAAGTGTCCATCTTTAATAATTGGTCACTAAATTGTCTATAATAATGGATCTTTTAAAGACTGATTCATATCAGGATTTAGGATTGATACACCATGATGAGCTTACTTTGACTTTGGTTTGATGACATCAAGAAAATACCCCCCCTCACCCATTCACATCTGAGAACTACTACTTACCTTTGCCACACAATGTAACTGTAAAAATTGTGTAAATATGTACTTCACATAATTCTGTACATACAGTATTTGTTTCCATGTTTGCATTTAAATATAAAAACACTTGACCATCTACTTGCTCTCTGTTCATTTTCTAACTAGACTACTTGTTTTTCATAAAAATACACTTTCTTTCTATATTATATATATATTCTAACTACTTGTTTTCTTTGTTTATTTGTACAGTAGTCAACATTTACTTGATCCTTTAATCAAAGTTGTCCTAAAACCTAAATCCAGAAGGCGATATGCGACAACTTTAATGAACTTTTTTAACCACTTCAAATGTTGACGAATATATATATATAGTGAATTACCTTAAAGTGGGACACTGCCTAATGTGGGACACTTAAAGTTTCGTGTTTGTAGCTCCCCCATAAATACATAAATGCCAGTGAAACTGAAACTCTGGGTTACCAAAGCTGGGGACAAATCATGGGGTTTTTAAAATGGTTATGTTGAGGATTTAATGTTTTGGTTACATATTGCAATATGTCACAGAAATCTATAATGCAAAAGTGAGTGAGTGAAGTGACATTCAGCCAAGTATGGTGACCCATACTCAGAATTTGTGCTCTGCATTTAACCCATCCAAAATGCACACACACAGAGCAGTGAACACACACACACACACACACACACACACACACACACACACACACACTGTGAGCACACACCCGGAGCAGTGGGAAGCCATTTATGGCTCAAGGGCACCTAAGTCGTGGTATTGAAGGTGGAGAGAGAGCTGTTCATGCACTACCCCCACCCACAATTCCGTCCGGCCCGAGACTCACAACCCTTCGATTGGGAGTCCAACCCTCTAACCATTAGGCCACAACTTCCCTACATATCCCACATTAGGGCAATTCAACAGAGCCCTGCACATGACGAAGCCAGAAAAAATATTAGGCTAAATCGTATGTACGATTTACTAATTTGTTCCCTCAATGTACTAAAACGTGCACATGATTACTATTGCATTCCCTCGATTTCGTTCACTCAATTTATAAATTGTGTACATGATTTAGCAAATCGAGTGAATGCAATAGCAAATCGAGGGAATGCAATAGTAATTGTGTGCACATTTTAGTACATTGAGAGAATGAATTAGTAAATCGTGCACAAAATTTATTTATTTTTTCTTGCATATCACAGCCACCGGAAACACCAGAGACACAGCCCATCTCACCAGACACATTATCCCTCTCTCCAGCATCTCAGCTTCTGTGCTTTTCACAACAATTGGTGTATGCTGGGACTAAACTCTCTCACTCATTTGCTGCAAGCCCGCAGATATCAACAAAAAAATGGTGGGCCCTTCAGCCACCAAAGCCTGTGGGCCCTGCTTCTGTGAGAGCTCTCCGACCGCTGCCACAACGCCAGGCCCCAAACCCTCTATCTGCTGAAGGTGAACCAAAAACAATTGATAGCAGCTCTCAGTGATACTGGGGATACTGGGGAACCCAGTGTGCCTGTAGCTTTCTCTATTTCATTTTTATCGCTTGATAGAAAGTCTAAGGCCATCTCAAGCCAAAGAGCAAACTCATCTAATCTGCGGCCTATTATGCATTAAACTAAGATTGATGTAAAGACACAAAGCACAGCCATCAAGTTAACATCTTTAAACATTTGCTCACTAAAAAATAAATCATTTCTAATCAATGACTTTATAACCACAAACAATCTGGATTTTATGTTTCTAAACGAAACATGGCTAGAAGACAACTGCAGTGCAACAGTCCTCAATGAAGCAGCCCCTCCTAACTTCACTTACATGAGTGTTTGCAGGACTGTTAGGAGAGGTGGGGGTGTAGCTGCTCTATTTAAAGATGTCTATCAATGCAAGCAAGTGTCATTTGGTCAGTACCTGTCTTTTGAATATCTAGGGATTGTGCTGAAAGGTGCTCCACGCATTATGTTTATTATTATTTACAGGCCTCCAAAATACTCTCCAGCCTTTGTTGAAGAGGTCACAGAAATTTTATCAATGATTTCCTCAGTTTTACTGTTTTGCTATTGCAGGGGTTTTTAATATTCACATAGACAATGCAGAAAACAAAACTACAAAAGAAATGATAATGGTTCTAAACACCTTTGACCTGATTCAGCATGTGCATGGACCCACACACAAAGGTGGACATACTCTGGATCTAATCATCAGTAGGGGTCTAAACATTTCATCCATTGTTATTAAGGACATAGCACTATCTGATCACTTCTGTATTTTCTTTGATATATTGATCTCTGCTACCACTGAATCTAGGTCTGTCTCTGTCAGAAGGAGATGAATAAACGAGAACACAAGTGTACTATTTATGGAGGCTATATCTTTAACACCAAGCATTTCTGCAGACTCTGTTGATATTCTCCTTGATTCCTTCAACTCAAAAGTTAAGAATATTATTGATGATAATGCTCCAATAATAGTCAGTATGAAAACAAACAGACAGAAATCAGTTTGGAGAAGATCAACAGCTGTTCAGACTATGAAAAGACAATGCAGAAAAGCCGAGCGGATATTGAAAAAGAACCAGATTGCCTACCACAGCTATGCTGATGATACCCAGATTTACCTAGCCTTATCTCCAAATGACTACATCCCCATTGACTCCCTCTACCAATGCATTGATGAAATTAATAGTTGGATGTGCCAGAACTTTCTTCAGTTAAACAAGGAAAAAACTGAAGACATTGCATTTGGAAACAAAGATGAAGTGTTCAAGGTGAATGCATAGCTTGACTCTAGGGGTCAAACAACTAAAAATCAAGTCAGGAATCTTTTTGTGATTCTGGAGACAGACCTTAGTTTCAGTAGTCATGTCAAAGCAGTAACTAAATCAGCATACTATCATTTAAAAAAAATCGCAAGAATTAGATGTTTTGTTTCCAGTCAAGACTTGGAGAAACTTGTTCATGCCTTTATCACCAGCAGGGTGGACTATTGTAATGGGCTCCTCATCGGCCTTCCCAAAAAGACCATTAGACAGCTGCAGCTCATCCAGAACACTGCTGCCAGGATTCTGACTAGAACCAGAAAATCTGAGCATATCACACCAGTCCTCAGGTCCTTACACTGGCTTCCAGTTACATTTAGGATTGATTTTAAAGTACTTTTACTCGTATATAAGTCACTAAATGACCTAGGACCGAAATATATTGCAGATATGTTCACTGAATATAAACCTAACAGAGCACTCAGATCATTAGGATCAAGTCAGTTAGAAATACCAAGGGTTCACACAAAACAAGGGGAGTCCTCCTATGCTGCCCGCAGTTGGAATCAGCTTCCAGAAGAGATCAGATGTGCTAAAACACTAGTCACATTTAAATCTAGACTCAAAACCCATCTGTTTAGCTGTGCATTTACTGAATGAGCACTGTGCAATGTCCGAACTGATTGCACTATATTTTCACTGTTTTATTTAATATGTAAAATAATTTTCTAACTGTTTTAAATTTAAATTGCTCTATTTATTCTTGTTATTGTTTTTCTTAATTATTATTTTACTTTCTTTTATGTAAAGCAATTTGAATTACCATTGTGTACAAAATGTGCTATATAAATAAACTAGCCTATATTATTGTGACTAATGTTGCTGGTTAAACCATATACAGTTGTCTACATATAACATGTAGTGTTCAAACAATTTCCCCCATTGCAAACAGTAAATATGTATAACTCACATTCATCTAAGGCCATTTGCAGTGTAGAAAACATTTTTTAAAAACCAGAATAAAAGCAAAAATGAATGAAGCTGTAGACCTGACGCTCATTCTATCTTTCTTGATTTAAGAAAGAGAGTAGCATTTGAACCACCAACTGTTATTTTAACCAGAAAGTTGGATATAAGGTCTACATCCATAATGAAGGTACATCAGGCAGTGCAATGAAAAATGTGGCTTTAAATAAAGTATTCAACAAGGGTCAACATAAATGAGGAGAAGCACTGGTAAGAAACACAATATCCACTATCACAGTCTTTCCCATCCAGACGGGATCAGATTTCTCAAAGACACCGGAATACTGCCAAAAAACAGCAGGTGATTTGCAGCAGGTAAAAAAAAAAAAAAAAAAAAAAAAAAAAAAACACATGTATTTGATTCGGACATGGTTGAAATCACAAAGTACGTCTGCGAACCTCCTGGGAGAAGACTATTTATCTGAACGAGGATTATGATTAAACAATGTTTTTAAGTGTGCAAAGATCCACAGTATGCCTTAAATAAAGTAAAAGCTTTATGCAAGAATCCTTCAATACTAATTTCACATTTTTCATTTGATGTAGGATACATTATTTAAAATGGTTATTATCGCATGTGATTAGCATACTCATGCGACTCCTGAAATAAGGTGATTCTTATATTCTAGCTTGAGGCTCAGTCAAAGAAACTAATCCTTAATTGTGTACGTGCTTGGCATACTCATGTGACCGCGGCGCCTGATGGGCTGTGAAAGATCCGTAACAGTCCTGACGCACTCCTCTCCCTATACTTTATCTCCTTTTAAAATTCTTGCTGTTAAATGGATTTATGATCAAAGCGTCGTACCAGCATATTGTCTTCCGTGACGTTAGTCACACACTGCTGGACTGGATTTGATCTCCTCGAGGCTTAAGGGACTATAATGTAGACAGACGCCAAAAAGGGAGTAAGGAAGAAAGGAATGAGGAGAGATGGCAAAGGACGGAGTGAGATGTATTCACTTCTGGGATCTTCTTTGTGTCTGCCGCTTTGATAATCTTGGCACTTTGAGTGTTGCCCACCGGAGTCCCAGAGAGATGGAAGCTAAAAGCTACAACTAAATGCTAGTTCACATGAGGCATGTCAATAGAGACAGTGATTGTCTCAGCCAATGCAAAGCCAATGATGGCCCGACATTTTGCATTTCTGTACATGCTGGTCAATGTACAAAACCATGTAGATAAGCCTTGCTTTTTAATATTTCCCAAAAAGGCAATCAGGCTGGTCAGTGGCTCAAATAGTGAGCATGAGCTTTTTAACCACAGGCTTCACTAAAGTGAAAGTGAAAGTGACATGTAGCCAAGAATGGCAACCCATACTCAGAATTTGTACTCTGCATTTAGCTCACACAAGTGCACACACACATACACACACACACACAGACACACACACAGAGAGAGAGTAATGAGCACCTCAGTTGTGGTTATTGAAGGTGGAAGAGAGCACTGTTCATTCACTTCCCCCACCTACATTTCCTGCCAGTACTGAGACTTGAACCCATGACCTTCATTTTACCAGTTCGACTCACCAACTATTAGGCCACAGTTGCCCCCTACATAACAAAAGGCATTACTGCATACATTCTAAGCACTATAAAATATTAAGAATATTTTGTATAATGTTTTATATAAAATATTTTAGTAATATTTTATTTAGAATATTACTATTAATATTTTGTTTTTATTTATTTTTTTTGGCTCCTTGATGAAAATTTTAATAAAATGCTGAGATAAGATTTAATAAGATTTAAACTGTTGTTGTGCATTAGTAAATATTTTTTTCTTCATCAATGTTCATGTTTGTATTTGACTAGAGGTCAGCTGAAGTAAAAGTGGCTCATGTTACCTCTCAATCCTCTGCCTGAAAGTGAAGTGAAAGTTAAGTGATGTGAAGCCAGGTGTAAAAATAAAAAATAAAAAAACAAACTGTGAGGTTTTGACATGTATCAGTGTGGTGACACTTGTATTTTTCATAGGTTTAGATGGTTGTTCTCTAGTGGACAGTCTCTCTCAGAAACATCCAGGTGAGCCCTGGGGTTTGGTCCTGCCCAGATCGATGCAGACAGACAGTCATAACCGAACTCTCCTGTGACGCCGCTGACGTTTCCAGCCGTCTGTGGGGATTGAGGGGCAGCAGCTGAGTGATGGCCATATACCTGAGAGAGGCTTCTGTCCGATGGTAAGTGGAGCAGAGCGTCAGAGGTGGGCTGAGAGAGGATGAGAATCGTGACCCTCGGGGCAGCGGGCCATCCCTAAGATGCCTCCACCCGCCACACAGAAGATGTAATTGGAGTCTAGCCAGCCTTCAGCAAAGATCCCAGCACACCCGAGCAGGGCAGAGGTTAGTTTGACATATTCTCTGCCTTCACTGGAGAATTTGCTTCACCTATGGAATCTTCCACATGGAAGACCTCACACTCAGACACCAGTTAAGGCCCGTTCACATCAAGGATCTTATCTTTATTCATAACTTTATTAATATCCATAGGAATGGAATATAATGTTTTGTTTATTCTAAGAAATTGCTTCAGTTGTGTTCTGTGAACCAAGTTGCAGTGTTTTAAAGTATAAATGATTTTCATTGGCTGTCAGTGTTTTCATTTTTCATCAGCTGTTTGCTGTTGTGATTTTTACAACTTTAAAGTTTTGGTTATACTTATCATTCTTGCTCTGAACAGGCCTTTATACTCAGAGAAATTTGGCTGCGGTGAAAACAAATGTTCAGTTAATGTTTGGTGTGTTTGAACACATCAGCATCAGTTTTTATGAATGGTCAAACCAAACTCTGTAGATATGATTCAGCTTTAGAGTATGAGTTTGTTGTTTTTTATTTTGTACAATGTTATCATCTGCCAGTCAAAGCAACAGCACACCATATCCAGCCACATGATTTGAGGTACAATTAGTGACCATGCCACATTAATTATATATATCTACAGGGTTCCTGCATAGTAAAAAATAATATATATATATATATATATATATATATATATATATATATATATATATATATATATATATATATATATATATATATATTATTGTTGTTGTTTATTAACAATGTTGCACAGAAAACAATAATTTATTCCAAACAAAAAACAAAAAAACAATACGCTTGGTCTTAGCGCTTTGTCTTTAAGGCCTGTCAGTAAATAAAGCCACTGATGTTGTTGCATAGGACAAACCATCAACCCCCCCCCCCCACCCAGTATTGCATCTGAGTAAGTGTTTTTCATATAAAACCATAATTACTAGACAACGCATTATGAAATTGTTTACTTACGTGATGAGATATAGCTGCTGTCAGATCCAATACAGTTGGCACCACTTCATCTTTCAACAATAGTTTCTTTGTGAACCCTTTCTTACACTGCGCCTCATTTACAAAATAATCCACAGATACATGCTGTGAACAAGCATATAATCACGTACATACATCAGTGTGATGATGTACTGTAGCAGTAAGCACAGATGCCAGTCATATGCTTATGTATTTTGCTGTTGTGATACTACAAAACCCACAACATCCAAAGAAGCAGTTTTTGTAGTTTAGTTTAAAATGGAAGTCAGTGGAATGAAAAGTGTAGTCTAACCAGCCCTTGACTCATTTCGCTTATGGTTTGGATCGATCATCTGTGATTCATTTATTTATTTAGTTGCAAATGTTTTTCAATATATTGATTATTTGATACATATTTCCTTAACTTCATTAGACTCTGTATATCTTGGTGATTGCATTTGCCAGGCAGCTGCCTAAAGTCATGTGTTGGTAAAGTCCTAACCTAATTCATGATTTTAACTTTATTCAAACATCCTTATTGAAGCTGAATTTAGAAAAAAAAAATGATTTAATTAGAAAAATCATATTCAAATAGAAAAAGTACATACCTTGAAATCTGTATAAATGTCTTGAAGGCAGCACAGCAAGCAATAAATGTTGTCTATTTTGTAATATTGTTTCTTTTATATATATTAAATATAAAGTTTGGTGCATTAAACTATTTTTTAAAATGAAAGCAGTATTGCACAGTCATGGTCTGCTTTAATATATACTTTAAGCAGCACTGAAGCTGAGATTCAGTAGAACTCTATGTTAGTCTATTTATTGAACATTCGTTAAACATTTAAACTTTCAATCACTGCATTTCGTCTTAGCTGACTTATATATTTGATAATTAGATGAGCTGTTAAATAAGCATAAGTGACCAATAACTGAACCAGTGATTTACATGATTGACAGCATTTGTTATTTAAATACATTGATATAAACACTCAGGGACACACAGTCTGCCATTATTGTTGTAGGAATGTTATATTTTACTCTTAAAAATCTGTACAAATCCTGTTTCTAGAAACCAGAATATAACTTGAGACAGGAAACAACACATAAAATCATATAGAACAGGCATAGACCATTATTATTTTAGGCAAAAAGCGATTATGCTTATTTATAGCATTTTTAATGGTAATTTGCATATATAATTGTTCATATTGAGAAGTCACATTAAGTGACATGGGCTTAATTGAGCAACCCATAAAGAACATCAGAGCATAGACACCACTTTGTGCCCAGCTGTCAGACAGCTTTAGAACCTGACTGCCTAGTTGATTTTTGTCTGCCTGTGTGTGCCGCCGTCCACCTCCCTGTTAGGATGCTGTGGCAGCAGTGGCAGGACCCTCGTGTCCCCCTGATGCTTGTTAAGAGGACAGCATCCTGCCACATGAGCACAGAGAGCAGAGGGTTAGTGTCAGGGGTCTCTCTTTCTCTCATCCAGGGAACCAAGTTTTATGGGCTTAGAGGCCGCGGACAAAAAGACTTATTGGAAATAGGGACAAAAAAAAAAGAACATACAAATATACAAAAAGTATAATAGATACCTGCTACTGGTACACAGATACACAGACACATTGGTTTTAGCATATAAGATAAGTTGTTGTTTATGCCTGAATAACCTTATACATACATCCCATAGCATATATAGACAGGTGGTGCTGGGGGAGGTGTAAGGTTTCAGGGAAACTCTGATAGTTCTGCAGGACCAACTAAAAGCAAAAACTGAACCAGTCTTTTGGAATTTTAGAATGGAAGCAAGTAATCTCATTGACTGTACAATCAGCAAAAGCCAGTGAGTATATGCCATGTAAATTACGTGATTGCATGTGAAGGAACTATCAGCCTGCGCCATATGGAGTTGTATGACAGAACTTATAATGTGTGTGTGTCCTCAAATTTGTCAACATAAAATTACTGATTCAAACTGTGAAAGTGCAATATATATTGTCACAGGAGGAGCACAAGACAGACACAGTGGGCGTGGCATCAGGCCTCGGAGAGGCTTTTATTAACAGAAATCAAATAAAAACAGGGGATAAAAGGTGGCCAAAGGGAAAGAGTTTCCAAAACAACAGGGAATCTGGTGTCCTCATCGTGCTGCAGGGTTCGTGTGGGTCGGGCAGTGTTCATGGAGGATGGGTCCAGGAAGGGTGCGCTGAGGGACTCCCGCGCCACTAGAGACGAGAGCTGCCCGACCCGCGATCCGGAGGAGAACCGCACCCATAAACACGGCCGACGGGCCAGGATGCCGAGCCGTCCATCCCCTGCCAGCACCGCAGCCAACGAGAGTGATGCGGTCGCTAGTGGAAGCCGTCACCCCTCGCGCCCCGGACAGAAGAGGGGAGCATGTGCGGCCACTGGACTCCACCCCTTAACTGGACCCTTCCTCCATGAACACTGCCCGACCCACACGAACCCTGCAGCACGACGAGGACACCAGATTCCCTGTTGTTTTGGACACTCTTCCCCTTTGGCCACCTTTTATCCCCTTGTTGTTTTATTTTCTGTTAATAAAAGCCTCTCCGAGGCCTGTCGCCAAGCCTACTGTGTATGTCTTGTGCTCCTCCCGTGACTATATATATATATGTGTGTGTGTGTGTGTGTGTGTGTATGTATGCATCATATGTATTTTGGATCAGAATCTCTTGTGGAATAAAAGTCTTCATTTGACCTTTTTGTGAATGTAGATGGAAAAGAAATACAACTAAAATGTTTGTTGGTCCATGAAATGATTTAACTGCAATCTTTCAAAAAAAAAAAAAAAAAAAAAATGATGGTTAAATATACTCTTCTGATTTGTAATGTCAAATCTCATGAAAACACATCTAAAAATATTAGACATTGTGCCTGCTCTGAAAGATTGCCTCCCAGAAATATAACGACTGCCATCTCAGCACTTCTGATTAAGGAACACTCCCGCGCCAATAACGTGGAAGCTCATCTGAAGTAAGATTATGGGACACTCGGCACTGACCTATATAGATAGCCCAAGGAAGCCGTCTGCTCACATGGTATTATGTCTGCTGAAAGGGCATTAGCTGATTTTGCACTACATGAGTCTGACTGCATTAATGTTGGGGCTTTTCCTCATGCGGCCCATGAATGGCTGGATGGTAGCAGTGTTGGCATATGTTTCCCAGGGTGAGGCCCTGCCTGCATTGTTCTGAGCGGATGTCAGGATGCATTAGGGCTGGCTGGACTGTGCTGGGAAACCCCCTGCTCAGAGATGCTGCTGTCATAAATGGTAATTACATTCAGACAGTCAGCGCTGCAGACGCATGCGAGCGCAGACACAGGTGGAGCTGTGTATGCAAGTGCTGCAGCTGGTAATTCTGCAAAAAGAGAAAAACAACTACAGAATACCAATTATAGCATATTAAGATTAAGCAGCCCTCCAGTAAATGTGTGTGTGTGTGTCTCTCTCTCTCTGTGTGTGTGTGTGTGTGTGTGTGTTTGTGACATATCAGGACACAACTCTGTATAATGACATGGGTATGACACAGGTATTACAAGGAGAGGGTGACTTATGAGGACATAACCCATGTCCCTATTTTTCAAAACACATAAATCATACAGAATGAGTTTTTTTGAGAAAGTAAAAATGCACAAAGTTTCCTGTGAGGGTTAGGGTTAGGTGTAGGGTTTGTGAAGGCCGATAGAATATACAGTTTGTACAGTATAAAAACCATTACGCCTATGGGATGAACCCAGCTTTCACAAAAATAAATGTGCGTGTGTGTGTGTGTATGTGTGTGAACCGCCCACAGGCCAGGTCACTTTATAGCTCAAGATCCGAATGTTTGATTAGAGAGGAAGCAGAGATTCATGGCATGATTGTGCTCTTTTGACCCTCACCTTATGAATTCAAATGATTTTTCATATATACATTATTTATGAATATAATTAGAACATGCGCAGAACACACATTTTGATGAGGATATGCCGAAGCGCATTTACAAGACCAAATATTCGGGTTTGAAAGATATCCTGTCTAGTTGTATACTTCACACATCTTGCTAGTGATAACGACCTCTTTGCCTTCCATCTTTTTTCAGTGTACTAAAGTAGCCGCTTATAGGAGAGGTTCCTGGGTCCATCTTCATGCACTGCACCTTGTATTGTAGTGGTAAACTGCACTTCACAATATTGATTGAATCACTTGTTTGCAGTGGTTGTGCCTATGTGTGCATGGTGTGTATGCTTTTTGACTGTAGGCACCAGAGTTTAGAGCACGGTTGGTGAACTTCACGTTTATCCCGGACAGGTAACCTATCCTGACAGTGAATTAATATGTCCCTGTTACACTGCTAATTATAGGTTCCTGGTAGCAGCCAATACCAGTCCTGGGCATCCTCTGTGAGCCAAGTCTTTTGGTTGCAACTACTGTGCCTTTACCATGACTGTGTGGCTCTTTTAATTGTACTATTTACTAATAAAGTGTCTTATTCTTTTACTGAAAGCACTTCTCCGTTTAGTTCATCTCTTGGTGTATTTCTATGAACCTGTTTGCCTTAGGATAGGTGTTCAGCAGTAATAAAGTATATCTTGGTGTGAGAGGCACCAGGTGGCGTAGTCAAGAACCATTAAGCCTAGATCTGGTTAAAGTTCTCCAAGGTCACATTAGAATCTTAGAAACCTGGCAAAACTGCAACACCATCTTTTTTTTTTTTTTTTTTTTTTTATTCCCTTTAAATATGGCATTAGAATTTTTCAATTCATCCTTAATTTCTTTCTTTTCTTTTTTTTTTTTTATCAATACGGAGGTTCACACTTATGCAAGGCAAAAACAAAATTATTAGCATGATTTTTGTCATCTGAGACAAATTCTGGGAATCATAAAATATTTTTTTAAAGTGGCAAAATAACCGTTTCGAATGACTAATGGTGACAAACTCATTGATGACCAATTAATTGTAGTCACAATGAGTTTGAAGTTCTGACAGTATTACTAAGAGCAAATCAAATCAATTTTATTTGTACAGTGCTTTTAACAATATACATTGTGTAACATCTATAATATCCTAATATGAATATAAACAATCAGTCAGATTTTCCCTGTAAAGGTGGAAACCGTTACTATAGATAACTACTACTAAAATCATCATCAAATAAATAATTTTAATACAAAGCAGCATTTCTCATTTTCATAAAATAACTACAACTAACAAATAAATTAATAAACTAAAACTATATAGACATGTTTAAAAAAAAAAGAAAAATGAGAAAAGCAACAAATTTTGAAATGAACATGAAAGCAGAAAATATAAAAATTTGAGTTAATCAAAATATTAACAAAAACCATACCTTTACACACCAAGGATTATTATGAAATCTGTTAAGTTTTGATCAAATTATAGTTGGTGTAAGCTAAGCAAAAAATTTATATTAGTTGTAAATTTATGCTAATGGCCAAAGTAAAATGTTTTGTCATAATTCTCACAGAATCATGACCATCCATTGATCTGTAACACCTGCCACTCCCTTTGCAAGGAACAAATGAACCTCAGCTGTTTCCTAGGCCAGCAGTAACATAATGAACAAGAAACAAATGGTAGATCATCCACGCTTATTAAAATGTGATCTGGAGACTTCAGCTGTACACCTCTGGCCAGTCAGGCTGAGGAAGATGCCGCTGGCCCAATTATTTCAGTGAACATGCTCTCCGATAACTCTCGCCCCACAACTCAGACCTTCCACAGCTGTGGGCAGTGGACCATAGATGGACTTTGGAAAAGGTCACGGCTGCTGTAGGTTTTGATTTATTTGTGTTTCTTCTGAAAGCTCAGTGTCACATTGGTAAATGATCAGCAATGTAGCTGCAAACCATGCCTGAGATGCCAGGCTTCCTCTCCATGTGGATTTGGTCAAACACATCCTACTTTCCTCTGCGGTGCCCCTTTCCCTCTTTTGGTCAAACTTCATTTTCAGAGGTTCTATTTTCATCAAAAGGTTTAAGGTCTGAGAGCTTAAAAGTTGTGGGAAAGATCCATTGAGCTGGAGTATAGTTTTTATTTTGTATTTTATTTATTTTATTTTATTTTATTTTGTGATGGTAAGCTTTTAATTTTAAACTTCTGTCCTATCTCTTCAATGTGTGAATGTACTGACTTGGCCCTGCTCAACATAATAGTGTATCCACCATCTGTTTATGTCTAGTGGTTAAAAAAAAAAACATGGATTATTTTTGCCTGGCCTGACAAGTAAACCACAGAAATAAACAACTGTTTTTACTTTATGAGATATTAGCAGATCTTGTGAAATCTGTTCACTAGCAAAATCTTAAAGGGTAAGTTCACCTAAAAATGAAAATTATGTCATTAATGACTCACCCTCATGTCGTTCCAAACCAGTCAAAGTCAAAGTCATCTTTATTTATATAGTGCTTTAAACAAAATACATTGCATCAAAGCAACTGAACAACATTCATTTGGAAAACAGTGTCTCAATAATACAAAATGATAGTTAAAGGCAGTTCATCATTGAATTCAGTTATGTCATCTCTGTTCAGTTTAAATAGTGTCTGTGCATTTATTTGTAATCAAGTCAACGATATCACTGTAGATGAAGTGACCCCAACTAAGCAAGCCAGAGGCGACGGCGGCAAGGAACCGAAACTCCATCGGTGACAGAATGGAGAAAAATACCTTGGGAGAAACCAGGCTCAGTTGGGGGTCAGTTCTCCTCTGACCAGATGAAACCAATAGTTCAATTCCAGGCTGCAGCAAAGTCAGATTGTGCAGAAGAATCATCTGTTTCCTGTGGTCTTGTCCTGGTGGTCCTCTGAGACAAGGTCTTTACAGGGGATCTGTATCTGGGCTCTAGTTGTCCTGGTCTCCGCTGTCTTTCAGGGATGTAGAGGTCCTTTCTAGGTGCTGATCCACCATCTGGTCTGGATACGTACTGGATCCGGGTGACTGCAGTGATCCTCTGATCTGGATACAGACTGGATCTGGTGGCCACGGTGACCTCGGAACAAGAGAGAAACAGACAAATATTAGCGTAGATGCCATTCTTCTAATGATGTAGAAAGTACGGTGTTATGTAAAGTGTTTCCGGTTCCGGTTTACCTAATTAATGCAGCCTAAAAATCCTTTAACGGATTTGGATATTAAAAGCATATTAGTATGTTATGTGTATGCCAGGTTAAAGAGATGGGTCTTTAATCTAGATTTAAACTGCAAGAGTGTGTCTGCCTCCCGAACAATGTTAGGTAGGTTATTCCAGAGTTTAGGCGCCAAATAGGAAAAGGATCTGCCGCCCGCAGTTGATGTTGATATTCTAGGTATTATCAAATTGCCTGAGTTTTGAGAACGTAGCGAACGTAGAGGAGTATAATGTAAAAGGAGCTCATTCAAATACTGAGGTGCTAAACCATTCAGGGCTTTATAAGTAATAAGCAATATTTTAAAATCTATACGATGTTTGATAGGGAGCCAGTGCAGTGTGGACAGGACCGGGCTAATATGGTCATACTTCCTGGTTCTAGTAAGAACTCTTGCTGCTGCATTTTGGACTAGCTGTAGTTTGTTTACCAAGCGTGCAGAACAACCACCCAATAAATCATTACAATAGTCTAACCTTGAAGTCATAAATGCATGGATTAACATTTCTGCATTTGACATTGAGAGCATAGGCCGTAATTTAGATATATTTTTGAGATGGAAAAATGCAGTTTTACAAATGCTAGAAACGTGGCTTTCTAAGGAAAGATTGCGATCAAGTAGCACACCTAGGTTCCTAACTGATGACGAAGAATTGACAGAGCAACCATCAAGTCTTAGACAGTGTTCTAGGTTATTACAAGCAGAGTTTTTAGGCCCTATGATTAACACCTCTGTTTTTTTCTGAATTTAGCAGTAAGAAATTACTCGTCATCCAATTTTTTATATCGACTATGCATTCCATTAGTTTTTCAAATTGGTGTGTTTCACCGGGCTGCGAGGAAATATAGAGCTGAGTATCATCAGCATAACAGTGAAAGCTAACACCATGTTTCCTGATGATATCTCCCAAGGGTATCATATAAAGCGTGAAGAGTAGCGGCCCTAGTACTGAGCCTTGAGGTACTCCATACTGCACTTGTGATCGATATGATACATCTTCATTCACTGCTACGAACTGATGGCGGTCATATAAGTACGATTTAAACCATGCTAATGCACTTCTACTGATGCCAACAAAGTTTTCAAGTCTATGCAAAAGAATGTTGTGGTCAATTGTGTCAAACGCAGCACTAAGATCCAATAAAACTAATAGAGAGATACACCCACGATCAGATGATAAGAGCAGATCATTTGTAACTCTAAGGAGAGCAGTCTCAGTACTATGATACGGTCTAAATCCTGACTGGAAATCCTCACATATACCATTTTTCCCTAAGAAGGAATATAATTGTGAGGATACCACCTTTTCTAGTATCTTGGACAGAAAAGGAGATTTGAGATTGGTCTATAATTAACAAGTTCTCTGGGGTCAAGTTGTGTTTTTTTTTTTTTATGAGAGGCTTAATAACAGCCAGTTTGAAGGTTTTGGGGACATATCCTAATGACAATGAGGAATTAATAATAGTCAGAAGAGGACCTATGACTTCTGGAAGCACCTCTTTTAGGAGCTTAGATGGTATATGGTCTAACATACATGTTGTTGGTTTAGATGATTTAAAAAGTTTATACAATTCTTCCTCTCCTATAGTAGAGAATGAGTGGAACTGTTCCTCAGGGGGTCTATAGTGCACTGTCTGATGTGATACTGTAGCTGACGGCTGAATGGTTGCAATTTTATCTGTAATATTATCAATTTTAGAAGTAAAGTAGTTCATAAAGTCATTACTGTTGTGGTGTTGGGAAATGTCAACACTTGTTGAGGCTTTATTTTTCATTAATTTAGCCACTGTATTGAATAAATACCTTGGGTTATGTTTGTTTTCTTCTAAAAGATAATAAAAGTAATCAGATCTAGCAGTTTTTAATGCTTTCATATAGGATATGCTACTTTCCCGCCAAGCAATACGAAATACCTCTAGTTTTGTTTTCCTCCAGCTGCGCTCCATTTTTCGGGCTGCTCTCTTTAGGGTGCGAGTATGCTCATTATACCATGGTGTCAAACTGTTTTCCTTAACCTTCCTTAAGCGTAAAGGAGCAACTGTATTTAAAGTGCTAGAAAAGAGAGAGTCCATAGTTTCTGTTACATCATCAAGTTGTTCTGAGGTTTTGGATATGCTAAGGAATTTGGATACATCAGGAAGATAACTTAAAAAGCAGTCTTTTGTGGTAGAAGTGATGATTCTTCGATACTTGTAACAAGAAGTAGAATTTACAATTTTGGCTATATGAAGTTTACACAGAACTAAATAATGATCTGAGATATCATCACTTGGCTGAATAATTTCAACACTATCAACATCAATTCCATGTGACAGTATTAAATCTAGAGTATGATTTCGACAATGAGTAGGTCCTGAAACATGTTGTCTAACACCAATAGAGTTCAGAATGTCTATAAATGCTGATCCCAATGCATCTTTTTCATTATCGACAAGGATATTAAAATCACCAACTATTAATACTTTATCTGCAGCCAGAACTAACTCGGATGTAAAATCACCAAACTCTTTAATAAAGTCTGTATGGTGCCCTGGTGGCCTGTGTACAGTGGCCAGTACAAACATAACGGGATTTATCATTAAAATTGGTTTCTCTGGAAAATGTTATATGAAGCACCAATATTTCAAACGAGTTATACTTGAAGCCTGCCCTCTGAGAAATCCTGAAAACGTTGTTATAAATTGAAGCAACTCCTCCCCCTTTGCCTTTTAGACGCGGCTCGTGTTTATAACAATAATCTTGGGGGGTGGACTCATTTAAAATAATGTAATCATCAGGTTTTAGCCAGGTTTCTGTCAAACAGAGCACATCTATATTATGATCAGTTATCATATTATTTACAAAAAGTGTTTTCGTAGAAATGGATCTGATATTCAATAAGCCAATATTTATCATTTGTTTATCCATATTGCATTTGTTTTTTATTTGTTGAACCTCAATTAAATTGTTAACCTTAACTTGGTTTGGACGTTTTTTGTATTTTCTAGTTCGGGGAACAGACACAGTCTCTATAGTGTGATATCTAGGTGAAAGAGTCTCTATGTGCTGAGAATTAACTGACCTCTGTGACGGGAGGCAGCTAGCAGACGGTCGGTTTAGCCAGTCTGTCTGCTTCCTGACCTGGGCCCCAGTTAGTCAAGTATAAACACTAAGACTATGTGCCATATTTCTAGACAGAAGAGTGGCGCCACCCCAGGAGGGAAGAAGACCATCTCTTTTAAACAGGTCAGGTCTGCCCCAAAAGCTCGTCCAATTGTCTATGAAATCTATGTTAAGATGTGGGCACCACTTAGACATCCAGCCATTGAGTGATGACAATCTGCTATGCATCTCGTCACCACGGTAAGCAGGGAGGGGACCAGAGCATATTACAGTGTCTGACATCGTGCTTGCAAGTTCACACACCTCTTTAAAGTTATTTTTAGTGATCTCCGACTGGCGAAGTCGAACATCATTAGCGCAGACCTGAATAACAATCTTACTGTATTTACGTTTAGCATTAGCCAGCACTTTTAAATTTGCCAAGATGTGAGGCGCTCTGGCTCCCGGTAAACATTTGACTATGGTGGCTGGTGTCTCTATATTCACATTCCGTACAATAGAGTTACCAATAACTAGAGCACTTTCATCAGGTTTCTCAGTGGGTGCATCACTGAGTGGGGAGAACCTGTTTAATGTTTTGATCGGAACAGAAGAGCGGTGTTTTGACCCACGACTACGCTGCCTCACCGTCACCCAGTTGCCCTGCTGCAGGGGCTCTGTTGCCAGAACCGGACAATGTACAGGACTCCCTGAGCTAGACGCATCCAAAGCATTATCTAGAGCCCTAACATTCTTACTAATTCTGAAATCTTCTCTGTCAGCCTAACTATTTCCCTGCATTTATCACATGTGAATCGCTCATCAGTGACAGAGATAGATAAACTGTACGTGTGGCAAGAGGTGCAAATAACGATAGTAGGCGAAGCCATTACTCACCGTGCTTGATGAAATATTCTTACTGCGGTTGTTTGATGAACTTGTGAAAAACTGCAGCGTGAGAGAGGAGAGGAGAGGAGAAAAGAAAACGCTAATGACAAGCTAACGAGTGCTAATGCTTTGCAGGTGTACTGCAGTCACGTAAGCGTGAACGATCAAAGTTAATCTGATAAGAATTGATAATATCAGAAATATGGTGTGAATTAAGTTATATTTTACAACTTAAAAAACAAACAAACAAACAGACAGTGATGTAGGGCTTTGCATTCTTGACTGGAGCTGTTCCCATACCACACTAAGATACACTGAGTCAATACATTTTCTATAGCCCCTGAATAGAAAGGTTTCAGGTTTGCTGGTGAGACCCTGAATTTCCTCAGCTGTCACAGATGGTACATTTTTTGCCTGGCTTTATTAACCTGTGTTTATCCAGTTATGTGGATAGTCTAAGTCAGGTCCTCTGAGATGTTTACACCAAGGTACTTGAAGCATCTCACCCTCTTCACAGGGGTCCTGCTGATCATAAGATAATTATAGGGCTGTTGCTGTCTCCTCCTGAAGTCAACAATCAGCTCAGCTTCAGATTAAGACAATTGTCCTGGCACTTTAATATTAGTTTCTCTACCTCATCCAAGTATGTGGTCTCATTATTGTTGTGAATAAGGCCCAGAACCACAGTATCATCAGAAAATGTGATAATAGATGTGGAGCTGTGGGAAGACAAGCAGTCATGTGTGTAGAGAGAGTAGAGCAGGGGACTCAGGACAAAGAACTCTTACGTTCAAGGTGATGGAGCTGGAGATTAACTAGCCTACTTTCACCACTTGAGGTCTGCCGGTGAGGAAGTTTTGAATTCCAGCATTTCTGAATATTCTTCAAAATGATTAGCCAGTTAATGGATGACATGCCCCTTCAAGCCATTGCCTCCATTTCTCAAGTGCTGATTTAATGGTGAGGAGCTCTCAATTACTGATGTCATAGTTTCTCTCATTTAGACTTTGTGTGAGAAGAAGGCACATATGTGTAACTTAGGAGGCATCCCCTGCTGCAAAAGCACCAATCTAACACTGGTGGAAGCATCAACTTAAACAATGAAGGACTTATATGGATCAGGATGTATCAGGAGCAGTTCATTGCTGAATGCCAGCTTCAGTTGCTCGAAGGCTTTGTCTGCCTTGGTGGTCCAGGACAGACACTTAAGGATGGCATACACCGATGAGGTGGATGTTTTGAGGATTTATTTGGGCAGAATGCATCATTTGAAGGGGGCATGATCCCCAGTAATGTCATCAGAGCGTGGTTCAAGGAACAGACAGGAACTGGATAAAATGGCTTGGACACTTTAAGAGGAAGTTCAGGGAAACAGGATCGGAAACAGTTATTGCCCCATTTCAGGCCCTCCCAACTGGCACAAGACAGCTCAGATTGGGGCTTAAGCAGTCACAGTCACCATAAAACAATGCCATCGTTGGAATTCTCCAGAAGCAGAAAGTGATTCCATTCCATGTGTTGCTGGACCACTGTGGACCACTGTGTTTTAAAGAGTTGTGAGTAAGGGGTTTCCCGATTATGGATTGAACTTGATAGCACTTTTCATTGATGGTCTTTTAGAGTTGAAGTTTCCGGCTGATCCAGAGACAATAAGGGCGGCGACTGTGAAATAAATATTGGAGCCAATAATAAGCACTTTATATGTGAGATGAGAAGAACTGACCCAAGTACACTCAACAAAACTCCTAACAGATCCACTTTCCTGCATAGTTAAGCTCTAAACCTAATCAAACACACAGACCTGAGCATGCTAATCAATGTCTTCAGGATCATTAGAAAATCACAGGTAATTGAGTTTGATAAGGGTTGTAGCTAACCTCTGCAGCAGATTGGCCCTCCAGGGCAAGATTTGAGGAACCCTGGTGTGGTGGATGAATGGGACATTGACATGTACATAAGCCCCACAATACAGACATAGACCTTGGAGCCAACCGACGCCCCTGCTCAACCATGGATAGAGAAGTGGATTTGATTTGCAATGGTCCAGGATCTGGAGAGCTGGCTGATTCTGGTTGATGATGAGAAAATGGGAACTGACCTTGTGCTGTCTCTATACTCCCCTGCATTTGATTGATTGAGACATGGATGGCAAGTTGAATGACTCGTTCTAGTCCCATGTTGTCATTGTATGCAGCAAGATGCAGCCTGAGTCAGGGAGATAGTCCCTTGTGAAAAGAGGTTAGCAGGGCATGTTATTTCCAGCCACTTTCAGTAGCCAGTTTATGAAACTTCTGATCGTAGTCATTAATGGACATTTTACCTTGGCACAGATGGAACAGCTTGTCACTGATTGACAAGTCACCAAGTGGTTTTCGGGAATACCTCTCTAAAGTAAGCAACAAGGTTGTCTAGCGACTTGACTGTTGCCAAATCATCCCTACCAATTGCAATGCCTTTTCAGTTAACAATGAGATGAAAATATATTTCTTAGCTCTCTATGTTGGGAAGCGATGAGGCTGCATCTCGACCAGAAATTTCGTTGCACTGCTCCACCAGACCAGAGTAGAATAAGGTTTCGCCCATGGGACTCGTAGACAAGCAGTGGTGACAGGATTAGTGAGAAAACAGAGAAGAGTATCCATAATGTCCTTGAATGGATCACCAGTAGGAGATCTCCTGGTTGTTGTGGCTGTTCTGCTCTGGTCTTCTGTCAGGAGAACACAAAGTCAGAGGAAAGTCATGCCTGGAATCTGGCGATTCCGTGACAATTGAACAATTGTATTAATTGTAGGAAAAGGATAATGTTTATTAATAGTCCCTGACCTTTACGCCTACCCTAAACCTAAAAAAAACTTCGAATGATAAAGTAAATATCAGAGGTGAATAGGTTTGATATGAATGTGTTTACACAAAGATTTGTTGCAGCTTCTGAATGCAATGTTGAATGCTGATTTTTGTATTAACAGAAACGTTAAGAATACCGGTGATGCAGTTACTGTCACTGGACTTTAAAAGTGAAGGTACATACATGCATCAGTCTTCTGGGATGTCTACCCTTCAGATGCTTTTGAGCATAATTATTTTAACACTGAATCCCAATTTCTTTTTTTATGAGAGCTTGAGTTTTTATGAACTCAAATGAACTTAAACTTAGATCTTATTCACTGGAGTTTATAGGAAGTAGCGTGTGGTAATGTTGACTCCATGTATGGTAATTTTTTATTTGGCTCCATCCAATATGTGAAATCCAGTTGTCAAGATTAAGGTGTTAACAGAGAAGCATGTCTTGTTAAAAGTCTTGTTTGAACACGTGTTGTAATAAACCCTTTATATGTTGCAGAAGAATACAATGTCCAGTCTTGATTATGTTCTTTGAACTTTTACTGAAGCTATTGGTGAACCCCTTTACAACTTTTCAGTAGCCACGTTATATACACACTTTTCTTCCTTCCTCATATACGTCATCCGTTACGTCATAAACTCAGACATAACAAATCATTATTCTATTACACCTGTCCAAAGTTAAATATCTAAATGAACCCTCCAGTATGCACCTTTAAAATAAAACCAAGTGTTTATGGTATCACAGGCACATGAAGTTTCTTTTCCTTTGGAATATTTTAAGCGGTTCTTAATTTACAGCACAGCCCAAACCCTGTAAAATGAAGTCAGCGGGAATCGAAAGATGTATCAATGTTTGATTGACTCATCTGCAGTAGTGAAATTCAGCCCTCATGGTTTCACCCCAAATCACAGTAAAAAACAGTGTTTTCAAAGGAAATGTTTGGAGATAACGCTGTGGTCTGGTCCAGTCCCACCCTGGGAAATGAGCACACTAACTGCTCTGTGCGGGACACTCCCAACTGGGTGTTCTGGGTGAGGCTGTGTTTGTTGACCAAGTCGGCCATGGAAAAGCTGACTTCCTGTGCCTCTGCTGTCAGTATGAGACTTCCTGCAGGTGTTCAAACACACTCTGACATGCCATGAATCCCCTCCCAAACACTGCTACCTTTTCAGAGGTAAAGCTGCACTCACAAACTAATAGCATTAATCAGTGGCACGTTTAAACCCCTTCATGAAAATTGACCTTGGAACAGCTCCTGTTATAGAGCATGATACTTTACTTTTGAAGAAGTAGTTCACCTAAAATGAGCTTTGTCATCATTTCCTCATGACATTTCAAGCTGAAGTTTCATGCTGTAAAATGAGTGAACATTTTATAGTGACCAGCAGATTTCAAGCTCAAAATAAAGTTAACGGCAAAAATCATAGCATTAGGCAAAACTTAAAACTTGCAATATGAAACCTACTGGACAACACTTCCTAAGTTGTTCTCTCTTTGGGGTTAACTGATTACTACAAACTGGTGTTTTATAGCAAGAGCAGTGTGATGATTCTTCAAAGATTTCTAATACTTTTCTGCTGTCTCCTCCATGAGAAAATAACAGAATGCAGCTTTGGGAAAACACAGGGGTAAGTAATATATGACAGAACTCAAATTTTTTTGTTGAACTCTTCCTTTAGGCAATAAATTGATTCTCATAAATATGAAATGATTAATCTTCTAAGGTGAATTTTTGATTAAGGCTGCATTTTTGCCAGTTGAATGTGTCTGATTATCTGCCACAGCCTGAAATGACACATACTTACATCATCACACACCAGTCAGACACAACAAACTGCAGGAGTCTCGCTGGTGGCTTGTGAGGGGGAGGATTCACTCCAAGGAATGTGAGAGCCATTTATAACCTATCAACATCTCAACTCTGTCCTGAAGCGGGAATTACTGCATAGAAATCCATTTTGTGTTATTCACACAGAAGAACCATTAAGGAGAAGTTGTATATAAGCCCAACAGAAAAAGCAATAAACCTGAATCATCCCAAACCTGAACCTTTTAGAAATGCAACCAATATACAAGCATTTACAAATACGTGTTTTGGAGTTCATAATACATGCATCAGATCTGAAATGAGGGGGTTCATTGAATTTTATTCAGTTAGATGTGAATATCATCAAATTCCTGCATGTTGTGATATTTTCATCTCACATCATCTCAGACAGTACTCTTACAGGCGGATACTGCTGCCATCAAGCTAGAGTCTGTGGAATAGCATCCACATGTGAACAGTGAGAGACAGACAGATATAGGACTATGAAACCTCATTCAGTTTCAAATGCTGTTTTATCCCTGAGCTCTCCATGTGTGAGTAAGAGAGAGAAAAAAAAAACACAGCTCATTCCCTCCAAACCAACAAACATCCATTCCCAGACAAAGTCAGTGCCGCAGTGCTGCAGTGAATGAAGCTCGTCAAGCGGCAGTATGTGCTGTTCGTGTTTAACTGTGTGTCTCGCTGCTGGCTCAGCCTCTGTCTGTCTGCCAGAGTCAAACAACACACACACACACACTGCTGATGATTCTCTGGCTGCAGTCTACCTACTTTCTGAAAGCGTGCATTATATGTCAATCCCGTCCACCCACATCTGCACTGGCTATCTGCTCCTCTACAAAAACGCTCATGAGGGATCGTCTGGAGTGCTGCGCTCGGCGCCTTGGATCCTTTTTGTCTTCTGAGGAGAGGATTGCAGTTTTTTGGAGTGTTCAGTATTGTGATGGAATATGTTTGAGATTTCAGATGCTCCGGGACATTGAGAAGAGACACTAAAAATAAAGGTGGATAAAACCTGGAGTGGGCACCCGTGCGGTTCATTGGGATTAAAATGTGAGTGAAATATGCATCTGGCAGAGTAAAGTTTGCAGGAAAAGGATAAACATTCAGCAATTCTGTTATATTCCGCCCGTAAATTCATGTAAGGTCTGGAATGGAGAACAGACGTGTAAATGCACTCTTTCGATCACTTCTCGGCAGCCGTGGATGTGTGTTTGGAACAGGCATTAGAAGGATGTCTAACATCAGTGGAACAGAAACTACTTATCCCAGGAGAGCTTTAGACAACCTAGAGAATTATAGTGCATTCATATCCCACATGTGCATACAAGAAAGACAGAGACAGAAGGTGTTTTGGACAGAAGTAATGCCCAGATGTATGATCCATTGTTATCTATGGAGTCATCTCTATGCTCATAGCTGGTTGTTTTTTTGCATGCACTGTCTGCAGTTAAAGAAATGACCTGAATCTGGTAACCCCACAGATGTTCCCAAATGTGCTGAACATAACTGGCATTGTGTAGTGTCTGTTCAGTGTTGGGTGTAATGCATTACTGCATTAACATTTAAGTTTTAAATGTTAAATAACACTAAAATCAATCAAATCTAAAAAGGGCCTACTTTTATTTGTGTACACTGACAATAACAACAAAACATTGTGCTTTTGTAAAATAAACAAACAGTGCACTTTTTGCCGTCTAGGTCTCTATGAACAATTTTCTGCACATCACAAACTCAACAAATATTTGACACAGAGACATGAGAAATATGTCTATATAAAGCTTGTGTCTCCTTTTAAATGATCGAATTCAAAATCGAAAATGAATATTTTTTGATTATGTTAACCATATGAAACTAAAGTGAGGTACAGTCTTTCCCATATCTGAGCTCATTACAGTCACCTCATCTAGATACAAAATAAAAATAAATAATAATAATAATAAATAAAAAAAATCAAGATATTTGTATGGTTTTTAAAAGAATTCTTGTTATGAGGAATTTACTTCAGAATAACAGCACGATCTGACAGGGCTTTATTCAACAGAGAAGATCATTGATGTAATTTATTTTTAACTACATTAGTTGACATGTTATTTTTACATAGACCTGTACAGATTTTACTGGTTGGGCTTTTCCTGAACATCTTGTCAAACTGAAATGTAACTGTTCTTAAGCTCTTTTGTGATTCAGATTTGTTGTTATTCAGAGTATTTCTATTTGTTAACCAAAGAAGGGTATTTTTTTTAATACAAATATTATTACAGTATTACAGTTGTTTTAAATTGAAAAGGTTAAACAATTCTATGTTTGACTCGAATTTAAATTATTTCTATTAAGGTTTATAGGGATTTTAAGATGTAGCCTAATTAGTGATTTGAATAATTAAGTTACTCATTAGACAGAGTAATTAGTAAAGTAATTTAAATACAATATTGCTCGGAACTTATATTTAGTCATAAGCTACAGTATTTTTGGCACTTGTCCCCCTTTGCATGTGTGGTTGTGTGTATTCGAATGTTGTGTGTTTCTCAGTGTGTGCACACGCATCTTTCCTCTGTCCTAGCACATGCTATTCAGTGCCAAGTTGATTATGCCTGAGAAATGCTGGCGGTCGCCAAATTCCATCATTTCAGGGATATGGAAATGAAAGCGTCTCTGCTCAAAACAGATGACAAAGGAAATATAATAATCTTTAAACCAATAAATTGTCTTAATTTTAGATGATACAAGAGATTTTTTTTAGGGCAAATGTCATCTATGTGATAGAATGAAAACTGTACACTGGGAGTCAAGCATTTGTTGCTGTAGGTTTCCTTTCCCATGTTCTTTATACCTCACTAATTATTATTTTTTTTTTTGTATGCCAGTGCTGTTACTAACTAAAGCAGTGTTGCTGCTAAAACAATATTGGACAGTAGTCCTACAGTAGTTTCAGCTAGTTTCAGCTATCTTAGACAATAACAAATAATCCCTCTTTGTGCTCACATTTGCATTTGCAGAAAAACTGCATTTGATATTGCATTTGATTTTTTATGCATTTTGTTCGCAGTATATTTACAAATATATATTCTGGTAGCTTCAATGCACTTGCTTGTTAGTACTTTAGTAGAAAGTGAAAAAGTGTCATAACATTCAGCCAAGTGTGGTGACCCATAATCAGAATTTTTGCTCTGCATTTAACCCATCCAGAGTGCACACACACTGTGAACACACACACAGAGAGTGGGAAGCCATTTATGCTGCAGCAACCGGGGAGCTGTTGGGGGTTCAATGCCTGGCTCGTGGTATTGCCGGCCCGAGACTCAAACCCACAACCACTCTAACCACTACGCCATGACTTCCCACACAACTTAGTACAGCTCTACATTAATCCCTTACACCATGAGAAACCAGTTTTAAAGTAGCTCCACCAGCACTGTTCATCAATTTTTGTGTTTTAAATGTCTGTAATGTATTTTGCTTGTCAGACACAATGAATGTGATTCGAATGAACAAATGTGATTCTTGAAATGTTACCTATTTGTGAGAGTAACACAGAAAGTGTAAATTGTTGGATGGTTTTCTAACAATCGAATAACATAAAAAATGCAACGAACAGACATACTGTGAGTGTTTTTGTAACTTTTTCAGGACACGGCTGATCTTAATAATGTTCAAGCAATGTTTGCTTGATGAGGAAATTCAATATTCAATACTACACTAACATTATTCAGATTAAATAACGTCTCAGAGTTATAACTGCAATAAAGTAAATTCATTATAATTTTCTTCTTATTGACTTTCATTCACAGCATTCAAAGATGACGTGACACTTTGCTGTTTTTGTGGAAAACACCACGTCTTCCAAAAGCCTTCTTCCTGCACATGAAGAAACTCCTTGAGTTCAGGCACACATTGCATTCGTGTCCCTCTGCAGGTGAGTTTTGTAACACAGCCGCAGCATGACGATCCCGTCTGGCCTTGATTGATGTTGGTCCTCTGCCAGCACACCGGAGCCCTGGAGGCCCGTCAGATCCACAAGCCAACGCAACATCCACTGATTTGACTGCAGCTCTAACAGGGTCGTGTGTCATTGTGTCACCAGGCAATTGAGGTTATTATGGGGCAGGGCAGACAGACGGCCTATGAGGTTAGCAGACCGTACCATCATTAGAAATACAGGCCTGACCTACTTCAAACAGACCGTACTGAACTCAGACCGACAAGCTCTGATAACAGAGGCAGACAGATGCAACCATGATGAACATAAGAAAGCCACTGTTGCTACAAAAATATGCAAGCTGCTCTAAGGTGCTAATAAAGCTGTGAGTAACCACACTGAAGGAGAATCATTTAAACCAAAACCAATTAAAGACGGTGTATTAATTTTTTTTTTTTTTATATTAAAGTACTTTCTCATGTTCTGCAAACATATGCAAAGTCACTGTGAATAAACTATTTGTAGGCTGTTAAGCACTTATGCTTTCAGAACTAGCCAGTGTAGAAAGACTATGTTTAATTTATTTTTTATTTTTTTTAACAGTGGCAGACAGGGTTGTTTATTCCAGGAAACCTGTTTGAAAACATTCTTTCTACCTTTTGTTTGGTGGCTAGTTAAGCTTCAAGCATGTATGGTTAAGCTGGAAACCTAAACAGGCCATTTCAAATGTTGCCTTCTGCAGTTTTGCCAAGAAAAAATGTGCCAGTATGAGTGAATGAATGAATGAATACCATGCAATTTAGACACACTGTGGCATCAGTTTCAAGAACATCCTTTACCTGTGATAATATCACCGTAATGCTACTTTTAGAAAACAGCAGCAATGACAATATGAAAAAATATGGTAATGTTCTATAAATAGTAAAACATGTTATACTATTAGTAAATGTATTTAACAGGTAATACAGCTCATTCTTAGCTGTGTATGGTTGCCAAGAAACAGCAGCTTTGCTTATAAATTTACTGTAGAATGTTCATCACAGATGTGAGCAGAAAAAGCCAAGGGCCCCTAAAATGCTTTTTATATACGAGATGTGAATTAAGTGCGGACATGTGAACGGTTGTTGTTTTTTGTTGTTACGATAAATGTCTGCTTGTGTGAGTTAAATGTGCTTCTTGTGTATACTGCCTGTAGCAAATGAAAATAGCATGCATCTGAAGTTGTAATTAAATATTGAGCAACAGTGTGTATTATTTATTTATATTATATTTAAATGCCGCTTACTCATTTATGAGAAATTACCCAAGTACTAGACGCATACAGTTACTTTTTTTGGTTGATATAATTCTATTTGTGTAAATGTATAATTTCCTTATTATTATTATTATTACTATTATTATTATTGTTATTATCAGTTTCATTTAAATGCGTAGTTAAAATAACTAGAATTCGTCAGCCTTTGGAAAGTATATGAACCCAGGAATACAGGCTATCGTTGTTAACTCATTGGATTCAGTGGACTCTATATATGAATGAAACTCTGTAGGGAACCGACTGCATTCAGAAAAATTTCACTGGCACTTTCATTTGATCTGATAAAGCAGTGTTTATGAGCGCAGTGCTGCTTTGTTTACAGCTGTTACCAGGAAAACCAAGGAATCCAGGGTGCAGCCTGGACGATGGGTGACCCACACCCAATTTAATTGGTTTATAATACAGCAGAGGTTATTGGCATAGACACTTGAGACAGGAGCGTGCACATTCTTTTATGTATGTTTTTATTAATGTCTAAGCTGTTTTACTGTACTACAGAAATATAAAGCACTTATCAGAGATTTTAGTTTAAATCAGTTGGCTAATTTATTTATAATTTTTTTTACTTAAGAGAAGTTAGTTTGATTAAGTTTCAAACAAACGCCTGGTGATGGCATCTCCATGTAGCCTACATCGGGCAGAACAGAGCTGCGTAATATATGCTGCTTATGTATTAAGTGGCAACGATATTGTCACAAATCAAGCCAAAGACAACGGGCAAGTGAAATGACAGGATGATTTATTAATAGACTTGAAGGCAGTGGGTCTTAGCTGAAGGTTGATGATTGTTTTCTTTGCAGTATGGTCAGATATCGGAACCAGGAACTATGGAGTACAGCGTTGGGGAATCACAGAATCACAGGAGAATTGTTGGGAGTCCTGAAGGAAAGTATACACAGGTAAGTGCACACAGAATCTGGTAAGAATTCAGTGTGGTGAACAGTAGACTGGACGCAGACAAACTGTTGTGAGAGTGGGTTTGTAGCTGACTTGATTGGAGAGTACAGGTGAGGATGATCAGTAATCAGGTGACAGGGATCTGGTGTGAGTGGGAGCCGGTGACTGATGACGGAGGTGGCTGAGACTTTGATGAATCCCTGACACTAACCCTCCTCCAGGGGTGGCTCCTGACGCCCTCAAATGGTGACTGGGGTGACCACAGCCTCTATGTGCGGGACAATCAGGATGGAGATGATGAAATTCCTCCAGATACATGGGATCAAGGATGTGAATCGGACCACCCAGGAACATTTCCCTGGTCAATATCATTCCCAGTCGACCAAGTATTTGAGCCGGCCACCCCGTCGCCACAAGTCCATGATGTTCCTGACTTAATACTTACCTGAGCAACTGCGGATGTACTGGTTGACATCAAGGGACATACTGGGCTATCAGTGCTGAGCTTGGAGGAGCGAGAGGGTCTGTTGGCTGCCTGATTGTTCAGAGCCTGATACATTATGGACTAAGCCCAGAAGGGACTGCCGTTGGGAACTGGGAATGAATGTTCTCCCTTCTGGGCCTTCCAGTGGAGCGTGTTCAGCCTGAGTGGTGGCTCTGATATCTTCATCGATGTTCCAAATGATGGGACTTACAATGATGGCTGGAGGGAGAATCCAGATCCAGCTCGGGATCTGGAGAGACAGGGCATCTGCTTTACAATTTCGGTTTCCTGGGTGGTAGATGATGAAATATAAAAGCAGTTGAAAAACAGAGCCCAGAGGCATTGCCGTGGGTTGAGCCTCTCTGCATGACAGAGATATGGAAGATTTTTGTGATCTGTCACGATAGAAACGATAGAAATGAGCAAATCCTAGGCTTAAGCTTATTTACAGACTGGGGAACAGGCCACACCTTGATGGCTGTAACCTTCCCCTGGTCCATCTGAATTCCCTCTTCACAACCCATTGTTTCAAAGCAGACATTTGTTTAACATTGTGCAGTTTAAGAGCTGGGTGATATGCTGATAAAATTGATCCATTGTTTGGGATTTAATGATTTTGTATAATAATATTTTGTATAATATATATTTAAATGTATATTCTTTATGTTTACTTTAGGATGAGTGAATGTGCACAAACTGATGATGATAATATGATGATACATTATTGTAGTTCAATAAGACACTGGACAAATAAGATAAAGGCTGGGATACACCAATCCGATGGTTGGCCATTGGAACATCATCAGGCTGATGGTGAGCGACGGTTGGGTTAGTTTGTTTGGTGTGTTCCACTTGTTATAGGCAATTTGCGGGGACGTTGGGGACGATGGGGCCGTTGGCGAGAGTGAGAGTTCTGATTGGAAGTCAATGCTGAGAATTAAAGTGAAAGTGATGAAAACAAATATGTATATGAAGGTGGTAGAGACAGAAAGCTGTTTTAAATGTTACATGATCTTTCCCAATTATTAAAGTTATCAATGTTACTGATATTCAAAATGATAAGCAAGCTCTTACATACATTTTGTATATCTACATTTATATTGTATATCTTTGTTTTCGGTTTCTCATTTTGAATAATAAATATCTTATATTTATAGTCGCTGATATGGACAGCTGGTTCCTCTCACGCATGCACAGAATGCACGTGATAGTTTGCCATCAGCTGTAGTCTGTGCGCTGTGTTTGAGATCAGCTTTATGGTCTGACGCTGCTAGTTCTTTAAAGTCGGCTAGGTGTGTCCCGGCCTTAACACCAAATAGCACTGACCATCAGTGTTGGCGGAAACAATTTACAAGTAATGCGAGTTACGTAATCACATACATTTTTTCAAGTAACTAGTAAAGTAACGCATTACTTTTTAATTTACAGGAAAATTTACATGAGTTACTTTTCAAATAAGTAACCCCAGTCACTTTTTTCCCCATTTATTGATTGAAAGTTTCTTCTGTCCCCTTGTTGAGAGAAAACAGGAGTGAGATGTTACTTTAGTCCCAGAATAAATGTGAACATGCATTAATTCATCTCACACACTCAGAATATTACTCAAAACTGCAATAATTATGTTAAATAATACAAATATCCTTTATGTATTTAATCCCATTTTATTAACCAATTTGCTGCTGACCTTTGATGATCAAATTAAAAATACTAATAAGCAAAAATTACACAAGATAATCTAACATTTCTTCTTTTTTTTATTTCTGAAGAGTGTTGAACTTTCTTCTTCTGCGTTCTGCTGCAAAGATGTGAATTTATATTTCCTTCAGCCTGAGGCTTTCAGTGTGAAAGGGCTTTTACATTTGCCAGAAATATAACTTTTTTATATTAAAAGCAAACAAGCTGTTACGGATCACTCGGGAGGCTGAGGAGTAACAGATAAAGATGTTTATTGACACAGACACAAGCAGAGGAGCAGGTAGTGATGGATGAGGCTGGGTGAAGACGTCCTGGGGTGAAGGTGAACCACACACATGCACACTGGGGATCTTGGTCTTCGGAGAATCACTGGAGAGAGGTAAGTAGAAGAGGAGTTAGTCCTTAGAGTAAGCATACAGCAATGACCTTGTCACGAACGTGATGGACAATGACTGAGTGCGTGTGTGTGGCTTTTATGGTGCTGAGGTGCTTGGAAGGTGATGCGGATCAGGTGGATGTGATCAGAATTCCGGTGAGGGTGTGCGTAGTGATTGTGTGGAGGTGGAACCTGGCATGTTTGTAACAGTACCCACCTCCCCACGGCCCGCTCCTGAGGTCCGGGGACCCCGACGACGTGGTGTACGTCCTCTTCCCCTTGGAGCTGGTCAGTCAGGATGATTGGAGTGGAAGGTATCGAGTAAGGTAGGATCCAGGATTTCATTGCATGGGACCCTGGAGCGTTCCTCTGGACCATATCCTTCCCAGTCCACTAGGTATTCCAGTTGTCCACAATGCTGCCGGGAGTCCAGGATGTCACTGACCGTGTAGGCTGCGTCGTCGTCTAGGAGGAGTGGAGGGGGGGCTTCGGCTTCGCCAGGTTCTGTGAAGGGAGAGGCAGAAGGATGGTGAGGTTTAAGAAGGGACACATGGAATGTGGGGTGAATAAGGTCCTCAGGGCATAGCTGGAGTTTGTATGTGACCGGATTGATCTGCTGGATGATAGTGAAGGGGCCAATGAATCTGGGACTGAGCTTGTGGCAGGGTAGATGCAGGCAGATGTCCCGGGTGGACAGCCAGACCTTCTCACAGGGTTGGTAAGTCGGGGCCTCTGATTGGCGAAGGTAGGCTGTTTTTCTCTGTCTGCGCAATGCCCGTTGGAGTTGGTGTTGTGCCACATCCCAGACCCTCTCGCTCTCCCGGAACCAGTAGTAGATGGCGGGGACATCCGAGGGTTCACCTGACCAGGGGAATAGAGGTGGTTGGTAGCAGAGTACGCACTGGAAAGGAGTGAGTCTGGTGGTGGGTTGACGGAGAGAGTTTTGTACGTACTCGGCCCACCCAAGGAATTGTTTCCAGGAGTTCTGGTGGCAGTGACAGAAGGTAATCCAATCTCCTGAACCTTCCTTTCCGTCTGCCTATTTGACTGGGGATGGTATCCGGAGGATAGGCTGATGGCCACACCTAGGAGGGAGTGGAAGGCCTTCCATACCCGGGAGATGAACTGAGGGCCTCGATGTGATACGATATCTTCTGGGATGCCGAAGTACCTGAAGACATGGTTAAATAGCAGTTCAACCATTCCCATGGCTGTGGGTAGGCCCTTCAAAGGAAGAAGTCCACCCCTAGGTGTGACCACGGGCGATTGGGAATGGGCAGAGGATGGAGCTTTCCTGATGGAAGATGGCGAGGGCTCTTGGATATGACCCAGATAGTACATCCATTCACATACCTCCTGATATCCGAGGCCTGATTTAAAAAGTAATGCAAAAGTAACGTAACACATTACTTTCAATAAAAAGTAACTAAGTAAATTAATTACTTTTTTAGTAAGTAATGCAATATTGTAATTACTCTTAAAAGTAACATTCCCCAATACTGCTGACCATCAGCGTGAACTGGGATTTTATGAGTGGATAACGAAAACCTTGCAATGCTGAATCAATATATCTTTGCATATATTTTGAATGTTTTTGTTTACTTAAACAGCTGCTATTAAGTCTGATGAACAGCAAATATTATTATTAATGTACTTAAGGGCGTAATTAAGCAATAAAAAAAATCCTATCAATTCTCTGCTGTATATTCATATTTATACTTTTTATATGTAGACTATATTTGCACAAATTAAATTACTTGTTTTGTGGCTTGATCCTCGAACCAGGAATCACTGTAAAATAGAACTATAAACTTTACTGACTATCCCTTTTAGACTGTTTTGTGGTTATTATAGTAATTACTTAGCCTCATAAATAATATATGTAAGGCATAATGTACATCCAGCCAGTTGTTATCGCAGAATAAACCTTGACAAGGTGATCAGGATCCCAACGCGAAAAGGAGGGGTCTTGTATCAGCCTTAAGGGGTATGTAAAACTGGCTGGATGTACAGTTGCAATCAAATTACTCAACCCCCTAGAGACTGCAGTACTTTACAAATACAAGCTTTTCTGAAGATCCAGGATAAAATAAAAATTGTATCTATAACAGTTCACTGGCATATTAAAAGTGATATTGTCAATATATAATGTAATACTTTTGAGTTATAAGATTTTTTAATAATACTGCTATGTCATAATTATTCAACCCCTATTCAACATTGCTGTTTTTAAATCACTTATTTGCATGGTGGGGAATAAAACAGTCTCAAAACACAATTAAGCTTTTACAAACTCTATTAAAAACAGAATTAGCTTGAGCCGTTACACATACAGTTAGCCCATGCATGTGTTGAAGTTGAGTAGCAAAATTGTCAACAGAGATCTCATAAAAGCTAAAGAGAATAAATATCGTAGTACTTTAGAAAGGCTAAGGCTATATGAAGATTTCCAAGACATTGAAAGTTCCTAGAGACACAGCTCTCAGCCTTATTCCTTAGCTTAAAATGTGTTTTACCAGAAAATCTTTGAGGTTGTGGAAGAAAAAGCACAATATCATAAAATGTTTAATCAGAGCAACTGAGAAAAATCTGCAATGTTAAGCCAAAGACTTGCAAGATGACCCGATGAAAGGAGGAAAACCATTTCAAAGCAGTGTGTAAGAAGATCACTAGACAATTATTGCCTTTATGTGGAGACATCTTGTAGAATACCACTATTGATCAAGAAGAACAAAGGACAACTTGAACTTGATAAAATACATTTGTGTAGACTTGTGGGGCTCTGGAGGAATGTTATATGGAGTGATGTGACCAAACTGGAACTTTTTGGACCCGTGAATCAGTGGTATGTCTGCTGCAAAAAAGGCAAAGCTCATAAGCAGAAGAACACCATCTCCATCCTCAAACTTGGAGGTGGATCAGTCCTGTTATGGAGTTTCTTTACTGTAGAAGGAAGTGGAAATCATGACTGTATGTAGGACATCATGGATTATTTAAACTGTCAGGCCATTTTGACAAGAATTGTGATGCCTTTGGTGCAAAGACTGAAGCTGATGATCAGTGGACTTTCCTGCAGGCCAGTCACACCAAAGTACACATCCAAATCTACTAATGCTTGGTTCAGGGATCAGTCAAAGAATATACTTGAGTGATCTGTTCAGTCTCCAGGCTTAATTCTCATTTCAAATATCTGGTTGAATTTGAAGAAAGCAGTGGCAATGTGAAAACCAAAGATTATCAATGATCTGAAAGCTTTTTCAGGTGTGGAATGGGCCAAAACTGTAGTAGAGAGGTGACAGAAGCTTCTAAACACTTCAACACAGCGTTTATTGGTGATTTTAAATAATAAAAGATTCTGCAAAAAGGGGGTTAAATAATTTTGAACATGAATGTTTAGAGCCAATTCAAAATTTATCATGATTCATCAATGTTCCATTCTCAGAATCTCTCAAAAGTGTATTAACAAACTTTCTCTAATACTTTACTGATGCCTTTGTTAAATTGATTTAATAAAATGTTATGTATTACACCTAAATAATGATTTGAGTTTAAATATTTGAACGCAAAGTTTCTGTGAAAATAGCAGTTGTGAGCAAGCGGCAAGTTCAAACTAGACAAACTTTTAAGGGAAATGGTGCAGTCAAACCAATTATTACACAACATTTGACCACATTAATAATTAAGGCAATAAAATATTTAAGATGAAAATGTTTTAAAATCTTACCAGTTTGTTTGTTATCTCATAATCCATTACAGTGTACAAAACAATCATAGCAAAATGGCAAAAGCTGCTTTTGTTTGAAATGAGAGAGCGAGTCTGCAATACCAGAATGACATAATTGAATAACTGTATACCATTTTGAATTGAATTTTAATATTTTATTAACTAAACAAACACAAACCTTCCACCAAGAAAAAACTTCAGTTACCTGGATGAGCCTGTCTTATCAGCTTTTACCGGTTGTTATCAAGGGATAACATACCTTGGAATGTCACTACTGACCAATCAGAATCAAGTATTCCAAAGAGACGTGTAAAAAATACAGTGATGGTATACATCACAGTGAAGTTCTGTTTTACTCACCTTCTTAAAACTCCTCATGTAGCCTAACTATATTGCACAGATTTACAGCTCCAAGCGATTTTAAATTTGATATAGTTATGCAGCTATGCCTATATGATTACAGTTGTGAGGTTTATCATTTTATAATTCATTTTATTTTTGTGAAAAACTGTATCTCAACCGTCAATTGCTATTTTGTGGTCTACAACAGGAAACAAAGCCACTATAATGTGTAGATGAAAAATGTAGATACACTGGACACAACTATGGGGCACCACTGAGCAGCAGCATCACAACAAATAAAGGAACCTCGAGGCTGATCTAGGTAAATGTGAGCAAATGTATAGGGCCCCGTTCCTACATTTTGCCTTGGGCCCCAAATATAATAAATCCCTGGCACTTCTGTATCACAGTCCTGCCAAACTGCATATGTTCCTTCCACAAAAACACAGCATTACAACAGAGGAAGAAATAACATTATTATTGGTCAGGTCTGAAATAAATTCTAATATTTCCAACATATATGCTCTCTGGACAAATAGATTGTTATGAACACCAAATGTCAGAAGCCAAAATGTCCACTTTAAGTGGTGCATCAAAACATTATCTGAACATGAATATATGTATACTGTAAATATACTGAATATATAAAGTCCAGTTTGTCCATAAATAGAATGTTTTAATTTTCGTGCTCTATCACGTTTGATGATAATGCACTACCTACACTAAACCAGTCCGATAACTGCATATAAACAGCTTGTATTCAAATATGCGGGAACATCAATTACATTTTGGGGGAAAAATGTTCAGATGTTGAAAAAAAATAGAAAAATAATAATAATAATAATGTGGTCTGTTAAAATAGGCAAAAAAAAAAAAAAGTGTTATCTCTGAAAAAGACCAGAATGTCTCTTTTGGATGCACCAATACAGACTTACTAACATTACACTTGTGTCTTCATCAGAACATTTAAAGGATTAGTTCACCCAAAAATGAAAATGTGTGCATGTTTTACTCACCATTGAAACCGAGGTGTATGTAACTTTCCTCTTTCAGTTATACTAAAAATTGTTGATGCATATACTTTCCCCCTGCACATCTTCCATGTCCCACAGTTAGCAGATTTGAGAAGAAAAAAAAATCTGAATATTTATCTTACAAAACTGCATGGATTCGCTACAGGGGTCCTTATTCACCCCCTGGAGTCATGTGAGGGATGTTTTATTATTGAGGCACACACTTTATTTAATGTCTTCTGAACTTTTTACAAAAAACAGCCACTTGCCCCCACTGAAAGGTTTGGAAGAGCAAGGACAATTTCTAATATAACTCTGACTGGATTTGTCTGAAAGAAGAATTTCACATACACTTAGGATGCTTCAAGGGTGAGTAGATGTATGAATTTTTATGGGTGAACTAAGCCGTTAAGCTCAATGATCATGTATGAAACACTTTTCTCAAGACTATTTGCTCTGATGAATTCATTTCCAAATTATTATTTTTTTTTTTATTTTGTATATTTTTTTTTTTCAACTGGTTACTTCATTTAACATTCTGTTTATACCAATAACACACTCAAGAAAACCAATTTTTCAACATCTAAGTCAGCCTGGTCTTTTTCTTTATACACAGATACTCTATAAGTACGTAATGTTTACAAGCATAAAACATTCATTTTTGTAAATTTTTATAGATGCTGAAACATACAATTTGGACACATTACAATGTTTAAAACATAATTTCTATGTATTTTTAACTAAAAACATAAAATATTTATCAATCCTTTATATCGTAAAGATATTTATTTTAATGCATTTTTGTAATTGTACTGATAAGCAATTTAGATTTTTAGACCTCTTAACCTACCCCAAACCTAAACATACCCATTTAATAGCGAATATATATATATATATATATATATATATATATATATATATATATATATATATATATATATATATATATATATATATATATATATATATAATGTAATTGACACGTATGCAGGGAAATTATCATTTTAAACCCAATTTAGCATTAAAAATATTTTAATAGTCACTAATCCCACTCCTACCTTTAAATTTAACCATAACTATTTTTGTAGAGTATAAAGAAATACATGAGAGAAAGATACGTGCAAACACAATTTATTGCAAAATTGTCAAAAGCAGCACCAAAAGTATTCCAAAAGACAAAATAAAATAGCTGTGTGTGGTTGTTAATGACTGAAAATATTATCCAGATTATTATACTGATCCACGCATGAAGGTGCGCGTTTCTCATTCAAACACACCTCATTAGAAACAAGTTGTGTCGCAGTCTGTGACAAAGCAGGTGAGAGCCCATAAGTGTTTGATTTTCTTGCCATAAAATTGTTTGTAGAGTTTCTTCAAGCAGCAATTTAGAATTTGTATTAGAATTGTGTCAATGTGGGAATTGCGGCTTATGGTCGATGCTCAGGATGAAGATAAAGTTCACAGAATAAAGGCTTGAGTTTGGGACGGTTTCTCGCAGTTGTATGAATTGAGGATTTGGATTACAGCGCACCAATAAAATGAATTCCTTTTGTAATTATTTAGCTTTGTGTGTGTGTATTCTATTTTATTGAAATATTGTTAGTCACAGCATGTCTGAGAAATCACTATTTGAGTCCCATGGCAAACAAAGGAAATATTACATAAGTAATGGTTAAACGATTGCAGAAATGTAACTTTTGTCAATGTCATTTTAATGGTTAAAAATGTAGTCTTGTTTAAAATTATGTATTCTTTGAAACGAGTTGGTAGCAGAAATCACATAAAATGTTATCAATCGGTCACAGGTCGGGTGGCCCAAGCTAAACTGCACCCACCCCTAAACCAGGACCACCTTGAGGAGCGTATCAGAGGGAAGAGACAGAGAATAAATTTAACAAGTTTTATTTTGAAGTAAAAGCAAATTGGAAATCCTAATCTAAAATCTTCTTTGTTGCCCTCAGGGATCAAAGGTGAACAGTGCAGCGACCGGGGACTCTCCCGCCCTCTTCCTCGGAGCGGGCCCCGCAATAGATGGACAGATGGATGGTCAAGTAGGCATTTCACAGGTGGGGATACGATCGGCAAGCCAGCAGTCTGGTAAGTCTCCTTTGATAATAAAATACTTCCAACCTTCCTTCCTTCACAGATGCAGAATTTGGGACGGATGGGAATCGGTCAGGTCCGTACACGGCAGATACACAGCCTTGAGGTGGGGATGTGTTTGGCAAGTGAGGGGTCCGGGAAGCATGTAATTCCAGCCTTCCTTCCACAGGTACGGAATTTGAGGTGAATGATATCCGTCGAGTACGTATACGGCAGGTGCACGGTCTTATGGTAAGGTGGCTTCTTCTGACACAGACAGAGTGGATATTCCAGACAAAGCGTGCCAGCCTCACGTTCGTGACAAAGGACAGTCACCTCTCTCAGCACAGGTGGGCCACAAGGATGCAGCAAACTCTAGGTGAACAGGCTGTGCGGGGTTTCTACTAAGACAGACAAAATGAATGCTCCAGACAAAGTATACAGTTCACATGCGTTGGAAAGAACAAACTTCTCACAATACAGATGAATAGCAGGGATACAGCAGACTCGAAGTCAACGGGCTGAACGGGGGTTCTTCGGAGACAAACAGAATGGATGTTTCAGGCAAGTATGCACTTCACATGCATTGGAAGGAGCGAACACTTCTCACCATACAGTTAAATGGCAGGGATACAGCAGACTCAAGGTCAACAGGTTGCACAGGGCTTTACTGAGGCAGATGGTAAATATTTCAACTGGGCATCTCTTCTCCTATTAGCACAACAGAGGGGTTAATTCACATCCCAGATGATAATTCCTCAACATCCAGACAGTTGGAACAGATCAGGGTCACAGAACTCTTACTATTGACAGTCAGCCCGCATAACACGTGGAGAGTGCATGGCAAAAAGGAATGTAGCTTACACACACACACACACACCAATTCCACTTCAAGCATATAATGTGGTGGGAAAACATAAATTTTAGGCACTGCAAACTCACTTCACGAAGGGCAATTTAAAGCCAGCGCTCCCATTCGGGTTTCTGTCTGAGGGGAAGGGGGAGCGCGATCCTCACTGCCACTGAGGATGTTCCGAGATGTTTTTCTGCACAGTCACAGGCAGAGTTCACATCACCATTTATAAAGGAAGGAGAGGTAAGAGATCAGTAATGAATCAGTACAATCCACTCAGTGATATTTATGATCGTGAGCCAAACACTCCAAACCACATCCAATTCAGTGTCAAACGGGTGCAATTACAAGACTCAGTTCTCAGTTACTTAGGCCTGGTTCACACGGGACGATTTTAAAATTGTCGGCAGATTTTCCAAACCTGAGAGACCCCACACACGGCGATAAAAAAATCACGGGTCTAACAGTTTTGGTCGCTCCGTGTGTGGTGTGCAGCCACACGGCAATATCAACACATCACACACGAACCGATTTGACTCCCGAGCATTCCCAGGTCAGACGGGAAATCTCGCAAAATCCCTCGAGATCAAACGTGACTTCAGAGTAAACAATCATGGTGGACGAAGAGGAGGCAGTGGCCATAGTTTGTGCTTTGTTTTTAACGGGAAAAAAAACATAAGAAAATAAGAAAAGGCGATGGTCAAAGAGGTGGAGACGACGCGAGCATGGACTATACTTGCTATATCATGATATGGAGATAAGTTGTTGTTTTATCTCATAGAAATGTTGTTACGTACTACACAGATTAATAACCGTTGAAATAAACGTTCATATATTAGTTTCCATGTACTCTGGTGGACTGCAGTTGTAGTTATGCCCATCGACTTTATTTGTATTTGTTATATTATATACGCCGGCTGTTTTGATTTTGTTTCCCGGTACTATCACTGCCTCGTCACCTCGCGTTCTGATTGGCTACACGCCACAGTCCACAGGCTGCGTGATTGTTTGTCCTCGGGGGACACCACACACGAGAAGAAATCGGGCAAAATAAATCCAACATGTTGGATATCCCCGATTTGAGATCGGAGCGGTCCCGACATTCTTCCGAGCAGAGGAGATTAGTCTTAACACACCACACACGGCAGGAATATTTGATCAGATTATTTTACGATAATCGGAGCATCCTAAAATTGTCGGAAGGGCTGAATCGGGGCTAAAATCGGCCCAATTATCCTGCCGTGTGAACCAGCCTTTAGCTCCTCTCCAATGCAAACAGGGTATTTCACTCTCCTTCTGTTCTCCTCAAATCCCTCATCAAAGCAACACTTTCCTCTTCATTCACCCATCCTCCAGTCACTATTACCACCCAATAAAACGACTTTTCACAAGGGAGAAAAGCCACCTCTCTTCTTCTTCTTCTTCTTTTGATTTTAATGGCGGGTTGCAAACCAACTTCCAAGGTGCATACCGCCACCTACTGTGATGGAGTGTGAAAAGAATGAATAACCCTTTTACTGTCTATGGAATAACCCTCCTATATCCTATTATATAGCCCACTATTCTTAATAAATCTCATGACTGCTTGCATTTGTTTCCTTGAATTTGGACCATCATTTAACATGCTAGTTATATTAAATTCTTGGCATCCTACTTCTTGTAACTCTTCCTTAAGAATCCTCCTTTGTAATTCATATGTCTTGCATTTCTGCATAACATGCTCTACAGTTTCCTGTACTGAACAGACATCACATAGACCTGTGTCATGTTTCCCTATAATGTGTAAAGTTTGATTTAGATTTGAATGCCCGGTTCGTAAATGTGTGAAAATAACTTGTTCTTTTCTACTTAAGTTGTGAATTATTTTGCTTTTCTTTATGGTTTTTTGAACCTTATAATAGTGGCGTCCTGTATGACATGAGTCCCACTCTGTCTGCCATTTCCTATTGCATGCTTCTGAAATTAAATGTTTTCCTTCTGATCTACTGAGTGCAATCTTTATGTTTGGTTCTTTCATTTTAATTGATTCTTTGGCAATCTTGTCTGCTTCCTCGTTACCTTGAATTCCCACGTGTGCTGGTACCCACATAAATTTTATTATTATTCTTATCTGTCGTAAACTATATAACTTTATCATGATTTCAGTTAAAATGTCAGTTCTATTTGTTTCCAGTGATTGTAAACTTAAAAGGACTGCCATTGAATCAGAACATATTATAACTTTATCCGGTCTAACTTCATACACCCACTCTAGTGCCATTAAAATAGCTATCATCTCTGCTGTATATACTGATGCACCATCTGATATCCTTCCAGCCTTCCTCACCTCAAACTCTGGAACATAGAATGCAGCCCCTGTCCTTCCAGTCTCTGTACTCTTTGACCCATCTGTATAAATTTGAAGAAACGTGTAGTATGATTTTTTTATATACTCATACACATATGTATTTAACCTAACTGCTTCATTCATTTCCCTTCTGTTTTCATGTAATTTTATGTCTATTTCCGGTTGATCTATTATCCAGGGTGGAATTGGGGATACTACCACTATTGGAGCAAATGATATTGACTCTAGCCCAGCTTCATTAACCCACTCCTTTATTTTCCATGCAAATCCTTTACCAGTTGTATTTAAAATTTCCCAGCAATCATTCAGAACTTCCCTTACAGGATGACTATCTTTTTGTCCTTGTAGGTTTACCCAGTATGCCATTGCTAGTTTCTGTCTTCTTATACTTAATGCCATTTCTGAAGTCTCTATTTGTAATGCTGCAATAGGTGTGGTTTTAACTGCTCCTAAAATTAGTCTTAATGCTTTTGCTTGCATGACATCTAATTTCTTTAGCAACGTTGATGATGCCGACTCGTAAACAATACATCCATAGTCTAGGGTTGATCGCATAAGCCCAACATAAATGCCCTTTAATGACTGTTTATCAGCACCCCAATCTTGTCCTGCTACTGCTCTCATTACATTTAAAATTTTTCCACATTTCTTTAATATAAAATCTACATGGTCCTTCCATGATAATTTGTCATCAAACCATACTCCTAGATACTTAAATTTTGACACTTTCTCTAAAGAAGACCCATATAATTTAAGTAGTTTATTCTCTTTAATTTTCTTCCTTGTAAATATCTGGTAACATGTTTTGGATATTGAGAATTTAAATCCCCATTCTAATGACCATTTTTCAACTACTTCTATAGCTTTTTGAATTTTATTAATATTAAAAGATATATTTCTTCCTCTTTTCCACATTATACCATCATCTGCATATAATCCAGTGCTAATTCCTGGAGCCACTTTTCCAAATATGTCATTAATCATTATATTAAATAATATAGGACTAATCACACTTCCCTGAGGTGTTCCGTTTTCCACACTTAGAATTTGAGATACTTCACCACCCACTTTAACTTGAATTGCTCTGTCAAATAAAAAACTTAAAACCCAATTATACATTCTTCCTTCTATTCCTATGCTCTTAATTTTAATAAGTAATCCCTCCTTCCACAACATATCGTATGCTTTTTCCATATCAAAGTAAACTGCCACTAGTCCCTCTTTAACTGCTATAGCTTTTTTAACATCCGTTTCCAGTTTTACTAATGCATCTAATGTTGATCGTCCTTTCCTAAAACCATACTGATTAGATGCCAAGGCTCCCTTACTCTCAAGTACATAATTAAGCCTGTTCACAATTATTTTTTCCATCAGCTTACATAAATTTGATGTAAGCGCTATTGGCCTGTAATTCCCTGCTATTGATGCATCTTTCCCTGGTTTAGCTACTGGAATTATTACTGCATGTTTCCATGACCTAGGCAGTCTTCCTTCTGTCCATATTTTATTAAACAAGTCCAATACTGCTTTAAGAGTTTTATCATTTGCGTATTTAATCATAATATAACAAATTCCATCTTGTCCAGGTGCTGTTCGTTTTATCCTCTGTAATACTCTTTTAAGTTCCCATATTTCAAAGTCAGCATCTAATGCCCCTTTTCCATCACGTCTCTTAGTATAAATACCAGGATGTTGATTTAAAATTCCCTTTCTATTCATTCTGTATTTCTGATCTAGATTTTCTGTACTGTGTGCTTTCTGAAAGGTTTTAACTAATAATTCTGCCTTGTCTTTTTCTGTAATAGCTGTCCTTCCATCTCCTGAGATAACTGGTATGTTCCTGGTTTTATATACTCCAATCATCTTCTTTAACATGCTCCATACCTCTCCTAATTCAGTTTCCTTCCCTATTGATGCACAATAATCTCTCCAATATTTCTTTTTTGCCTGCTTAATTGTCCTTCTAGTCTTTGCTCTCTCCCTCTGATATTCTATTACTGCTTCTGATGTGAGAGTTCTTTTCAGCCTTTTAAATGCTTTATTTCTGGATTTAATTGAGTTTCTGCATTCATCGTTCCACCATGGAACAGCTTTCTTCCTCCCATTTCCTTCAACTTTTGGTATACTTTCTTCTGCTGCTTTGACTAAACTCAAAGTTAATTTCTCTGCACACTTATCAATATCATCTTCTGTACTATAATTATTTAATTCTAATTCACATATTTCATTATACTTCTCCCAATCAGCTTTTTCAAATTTCCACCTATATTGTTTTACCATCATACTTCTTTGCATTTCAACTCCTACCTTACAAATTATTGGAAAGTAAAGCCACCTCTCTGTCTCTCTTGCTTTTTTTATCCTCTCCAGTGTTGATGAGGCCTCACGCAAACTCTCAGAGTAAATCCCCCACACCTGTTGCCAATCCGTCATTTGGGGTTGTCATGGCATCAAACGCACACACAGGCCTAGGAACAGGGTTACACTCAAAATGTTCCACCGGGAACACTGCTTCAGCGGGAATAAGTTCCATATGCCATTTGTCACACCTTGACAATTTCATATTAAATAAAAGAGTAAACTTAATTTAATAATGCATTTGCAACAATTTTGCCATTGATATTACAACTGAATAAAATAAAATGTTAGTGCTGCATTTTCAATATTTATAAGTGTTCATTTGTAAGTCTGTAAAGTTGTTCATACATAAATAATTTACATTTTTCATCAGTATGTCAGTATTGTACGTTTAACTGCTGAATATACGTCAGTATTGTATATTTCAGTGCCTTTGAAGCAGTAAAAAATTTACGCTTTGTTGAACCACATTTTAGGTAAAATACATACAAATTCTCATGAAATCACACTGCCTAAATCCATCATGAAAAAACTAAAAGGTTTTATTTGCTTCACATAGTGTGCAGATTTCACACCGTTGTACTGGAGGGTTTGATCAGACCAGCATCAATCCAAACATCTGATAGAAAGGGAAACCTATCAGTGGGATATTTTTTGCTTTTTTTCACACGTTTCTTCTGGGCTGCATTAATGTGAGTGTGTTGGTCATACATCACCCAAACAGGTAGAGCTTCATCTTCCACAGCCTGCTGATGACAGACAACACCATCGCTGTGAGAACAGGCCTTTAATTCAATGTGCAATCAGTTTGATGGACAACCTCTCAGGCAAGCGCTGATGAATACGACTGCAGTATTTCATACCTGCTACTACTCTGTTTGTTCTTGTCTGCTGCTCCAGAAGTCCACTGGAAAACACATCATTAAGATGCTGCTTTAAAATGTCAAAATAGGACGGCCAACTGAGAATGAGAGAAAGCTAAAGTGTGAAGTACCTCGTGCTGTACAATGTGTTTGCTCGACTCTATCCAGTGCAATGAGACAGTAGTGAGATTCCCTGCTTTAAAATAATATACAAGCATTTATTATGCAAACTATAATCCCAGGGTTGCCAACTCTTACGCATCTGGCATGACACTCACGCTTGGACTTCAGTGTGAGATTGATGCTGAAAACGTGAGTGTCATGCCAGATGCGTGAGAGTTGGCAACCCTGTAATACAAGGGTTTAGGGCTGCTCCGATCACGATCGGCCGATCGTTATGCGCATCTCGTCAGTAAAGCCGGTTCTCTAATAGCGGTTAATTCCATCAGGTGCGTGATTTCACATAGAGCAGCTGTTACTACACAGAGCCGTTGTTAATAGAGAAGATGCGCAAATCACGTTAATTTTCAGCGTTTATTGGCGCATCTTCTCAGTTAACAACGGCTCTGTGTAGTAACAGCTGCTCTATGTGAAATCACGCACCTGATCATCCACAGTATGGTGGCCTTCAGTAAGGGGTCTGGGGTTGGCATACCTGCAAACCAGAACCGGAGCATGGCGGTGAGGTGGTGAACTTCTTTGTTGGAGATTCGTTCATGTCATTTCATTTTTAAGACACAGTGTAAGCATCTTTGTTGGAAAACGTTCCGCCATGTAGTGATTGCTGCAGAAGACTTCCACGTATCAGTAGCATATGTGGCCGTTGGAAAGCGATGGTTGCTGAACTCCAGATGGTCATTTACTTTCGCTGGTTGCAGATGCTTTTCCAATCTGACATGAGATGTTCTTGTCCAAGCCAGCATTTGGGTCTGTGCTGCAGCCAAGGTATTTAAAAAAAAATCTAGTTATTCAGGTGATTGCTGACCGACAAGAACGGGGGAATGGGCACGGACACAACCGACACAAGGGATTTTACTCTTGGAGTCATCTTCACCGTCTTGTGCTTTACTTAGCTCATTGAAGGATCACTGGGTAGCTTTAAGGAGGGCAATATTGTTCGAAAATCCAGATCTGCAATACATCCACCATCTCTCCTGAGCAAGCCATAGTATCCCATTTCGTTGACACGTCACATGGCGAATTATATAGCGCAAGGATGAAGAAGAATGATGAACAGAACGAAGGAAAATAAAGAACAGCAAAGAATAACAAAACTCTGACTCTGGTGCAGGCTGATTCAGGATTTCTTCAAAGTGTTCCACCAAATATCTCTCTTGTGCAGCAGTGAATGGCCATCTTTATCTCTTATCAGTACTTCGCTCCCACAAAGGGGATCCACTGAGCTCTCAGATGGTTCAGTTGATGTTTGCGTCATTTCTGAGGGCAGCTTCCTGTGCTTCTTCAGCTTTCATCCAGTTCTACTTATTATGGTGACAGTTTCTTTTGACAAACATATCAACTCAATCAGCTCCTGGAAGGTCCTGGTACCACATTTGCTTTTGGTGTCACCAGGCATCAATGAGGTCCCAGGTATTATTTTTATTTTAATTCCAGCACCTTTTATATGCTACTTGTCATGTCTGGCCTTTGTTGAAGATGCAGCTGGAGACAGTCCAGCAGATCTTGGCGAGGCAGAGGATGCCGATGCGACCCAGTTCAGTAAAGTTACCGGATATTTCACGTGCTGATGTGGGTTTTTGCAGGATGGGTTGCTAGCCCTATCCCATCCCTACTCAGAGTTTCCTATTCCAGTGTTATTATTTCATTATCTCATAAAGTGTTTCTATATAAACATGCACCACCTTTAGAATGCTGTTTTTACAGGTTTGTCAATTTAGCACATTCATTTAGTACAATAAATTCTAATTACCTATCACATTCACTGCCATTATTCCTCAGTGAGCTACCAGAAAACATAAATGTAAGAGATGCATGCTGACTAAATGCTATTTAATATATGTGTTTGGTTGGCTGAGAACATATCCGAGGCTTTGTATTGAGCACTTTAGGGAATGCACTCTGTTGATCCTAGAGCTCTGGAATTAAATATGTTTTTTTAATGATATGCTTAATTCAAATCAGACGTCTTGAATATACATATGCTTACCTGTTTGCATCAAACTGGTGCTGGCATGACATCCATTGGCCATGCATGATTGCACTTGTGAGTACATTCAGCTTTTAAAATGAGCTGCCGATCGCTGCTATCCACTGGAGATTGTGCATATTGGGCATTATTGCTGACTGCTTGATGTTGTTTTCTTGCCATCTGTGACTTGCAAACTCTGGATGAAGCCACAAGGATATGTTTAATAATTGGAGAGAGAGCTTCCAAGCATTCATTAGCACCTCCACAGCTTTTCATTTAATGCAACTTTTCACTTGACTTTAGGAAGACTCATTCTGGATTCAGGACATTTAAAATTAAAATTACAATCTGCAGTTGAAACAGTTCTATAATTAATCAGTTAGTTAGTTAGAAAGCAAATTTTGTGTTTTACAGACTTGAGGTACTATGGTACAGTGATATAATATATAAACCATATAGGAACACCATGTTATTTAGAAGGGGTGAAAATCACATTTTATTTGATGCAAAACTTGACTAAATTGCAGTGATCCATCCTGGAGTTTGCAATTACTCTGAATGCTTGAGGTGCAGGAATCTGGAGGAGATCCAATCCAGTGGCATAATAACATGGTGATTCAATAACTTTGTGATAAAGGACACAAACTTGTGTTGTGCTCTTCCCCTCTGAACTGGATGAAGAGATAAGAAACATCACTGATATACTGCATCTCTCATATACTGAGCTTGTATACAACTGATAGATGAGTTGCGTGTTCAAGAAACTACCTGTTGCAAAGCAATAAGCCTTTCATTATCAAGACCTTGTCAGCAGCTTTATATATATATATATATATATATATATATATATATATATATATATATATATAATGCCACTCTGAAAATATAATGATATATTTTTTAACACATACTCTTACAGTTTACACTGACTGAAACTTATTGATGCTTTTAAATTTATTTTACATTTGTTAGATTTAAAAGATTAGTTTGACTGAAACTGTTCTGTATTCCCTCCCTCTCATGCCATATCAAACTACAATGCTGATTTTTATTTTTTTATTTTTTTTTAACAGAAAAGGAGACATTTTGAAGAGTATATGTATTACATTCAGAGTCTTCTGAAATCATATTAAACCTTTAAACCTTAAAGAATTTAAGAGTGAAATTTAATTTGCTATTCCGTCAAAGCTCTGAAATTTCTTTCCCATTTGAATTCATGTGACTTAATTGAACAAAACATTGCAGATGAAATTGTTAGGCTGGAGAATGGGATTTGAGGCTCATATCTATTGCTGAAACAATGTTGAAATATGTAGTGATGCTGACTGTTGTTATTTTAATACAATGTAATACAATGTATATATGCTCTATATAATTGTGTATATGACAAATAAAACAATCTTGAAACTCGACAGGACAAAGCAGTTCACAATTAACTTAATGACACAATGCCCTACAGCATGGAAAAGCAACAGAAAAACTACATTTCCATTCACAAACAAACACCGGAGATAAATGAGCCTAAATGGATAGAAAATAATTATAAATCCTACACAGGAGATCTGATCTTCCCATTGAACTTGACAACAAGATGCATGTTGCCCATTTCATGTGTGGATTTCTGAACTGCTTGACTCCTAATGAGGCTGGGAAGGTTTGTTTACTGTTCATCACCTCATTGCAGCTTTGTCCAATTTGTTGGTGACCTCTGCCTTCTCTGCTCACATGATGAAACAGCTCTCCACTCACAGACGAGCTTCAGGTGTGCTTCACCAAACATGCTGTATATTCCCTGCTGGCTTATTAAAAACATATTTGCATTTCAGATTTGTTTCCAAACTTCACGAGAATCTTGTTTTGGCTTCTCTCCACCACATGAGCCGGCGAGGGAGCGTCGATTAATGACCATACAGACATTCTCATTTGACACAGAGTCACTTTGGAGTTTAATACAAATTGCAAATCAGCTGTCGCTGAGCCAAAATGTTAGTCTCCAAACACACTTAACTTTCAAGTCCTGCCGGAGAGAAAGACACGAGGAGTTTGACTCGTTAGGGATTACCAGGAAAATGTTGACTTAAAACCTTTATTGTGATTGAGGATGTTCCAGTAGCTACCTGTTTGAAACCATTTCCAAAGTCTGTATGTAAAGTCTAAAACTATTTCAAAGTTCAAAACAATTTGGATGATCCCGAATGAGTCTTACCCACCTGTGTGCATTTACTCAACCTCATATAAAACCCTGAAGACATGTTGAAAAAACTGTCAGCTGCTGGATTCTAATGTTGTTTTCCTTTAGAAGGCTCTTTAGAGAGGCAGCACAAACTCACATAGACAAACTAGAATAAACATTTTTAAAATTTTGAATCAATTGAATTAAATGCTTCTCAAAATGATTCACAATTTTGAATCAATAGAAACACTACACACAATAATTTAGTAAATGCAATAAACAAATCATCAAATACTATGTGAGGTGCAGTGGTGGAAAGAGTACTGAAAATTTGTACTCAAGTACAAGTACTGTTACATTTATAAAAAAATAAAAATAAATAAAAATAAAAACTCAATTACAAGTAAAGTACTGCTGTCAAAACAGTACTTAAGTAAAAGTAAAAAGTACTCCTCTTGGAAAGTACTCAGACTACAAGTTACTTGGTCCTTTTAGCTGGCGATATTTAGTTACCAAAAATATTAATATCAAAGATATATGTTGATGGATAATAGCAACTTTGAACAAAACCCACTTTTATCTTATTGAGAAAGCATGCTAATCAGTGGTCATGATGCAGGAATTTCTAACTTCAATATCTGGTTGGATAGGAGTGGTTAAATGGGTCCTATTATGCTCTTTTACAATGTCTTGACTTTGTTTTGGGGTGTACTAGGACATGCTCTCATGCTTGGTGGTTCGAAAAACACATTATTTTTCCACATAATTTACATTATTACAATACCTTTCTCCCCAGCTTGGCACATATGTCTCAATTAGTTCTGGGTTTGATGAAGACCTGCCTTTAGAAAAACAAAGTGTATTGTGATTGGTTAGCTGTCCCAGTGTGTTGTGATTGGTGCACAGCTCAGACAGTGTTTCAGTACCGCCCCTTCCCAAAGCAGCAAGTTCCCTCTGATAAGGATGGCATCCATATTGCCATATCAATTTGATATTGTTCTGGAAAACAACGCTGTAGTCCAAACAAGCTGTTTATTGTAGTTCTTGAAAAGGGATTTAAAAAAAAAAAATGAAATATCTCCCTTTGGAGTGGACTTTGAGATGTGTAACTTTGTAGATCTTTCTTATGCCCAAACATACACACTACATACTGACTAAAATTCAAAAAGTGAAAAAGCATAATAGGACCCCATTAAGAATATCTGCTTGTTACTAGTGCCATCATCCTTCACCACTTCTGGGACCTAATGCTCTGCCAGGCGCCCCCAAAAAACAACAAACTGATTCAGCTAAAATATTAGTATCTGAGACACTGTGAGCGCGGAGACTGTAGTGTGCACAGGAAATTACCTTTAGCTTAAATACGGAATTTGAATGAAATAGTGTTAATAAATGGCTGCTGAGATAGTATTCTCAAGTGAAATGAGTAGAGTCTTGGACCCAGAAACAACAATCCTAACATCATGACTTAACAAGAGGATTCTGCCAAGCCATCAAACCTATTTAATCAGAGCAAGAACGCCATTCCAGAGCCGGAAGCGATGGAAGACTATTTTGTTCCCAGTGTATTGACTTGCATGGTTCAACTATTTGCTACAAGACTAGTACTGTGCACTAAAAAAGCTAGAAGGTTTTTTTTTTTTCATGGTGTACAATCATTTTCAGTACAATTGGCAAAACTAACAAATACTGTATACTGCCATATACCTGTAGATATATATTTTTTTCAATCCATTTTTTCAAGGCACTCATTATTTTCAAGCTTTGACATTGGTTTAACCCAAGTCTTCTAAAAAGACACATTGACCTTATATGATGAATAGATTTTATATAGGCTTTTATTTACATAAATATAAATATTATGCCCCCAATTATCATTACAAAAAATCTCAATCTTAAAAATTTGCTCATTCTTTGTATTTGTGTCGTTAAAATAGAATAACTTACAACACAAGGAAGCTTGATTTCAGATTTGATTTCAAACTGAATCGAATAAAAAAATTAAAAAAAAAAGACAACAATCCCATTCCAAAACATTTCTATCATAAATTTACATTTAGAAGAAATTAAAGTTCCATCTTAGATTGTTGAAAGACTTTCTGGTGCATTTCATTTACAACCAAAAACATTTCTAGAAGGATTTTCATCAGTCAGGTGTGGATCTATTCTGAATTGTTGAATTGTTTGATAAAATTTAATCCAGGAGCAAAGAGAAATAATTTCTACTTTAAAAGCACGGAGAGATTACATGACAGTGCTCTCATGTTACAATAAAGCGTTCGCCACATTTGCGCAGGAATTATTATAATAATGCAGAATACCTGCAATCCTGTGCAGACATTCAGACTGTAATTGACAGGAGACGGATGATTGTCAGACTCACTGTTGGAGAGGAAAGAGAGACGCAGCTTGTATTAGTGTATATTCAGATACTGAATATGGAAGATGAGTGATGGAACTGTGTCAGATATTTCAGTATCGGTATCAAAATATAGATATTTATGTAGTTTGTTTCTCCAAGCTCTGATTCCACAAATGACACTGAGCTCCCTCACAGTCTGATCAGATCTTCACCCACTGAAGACGGCGCTTTTCCCGATTCAGATATCATTTATTGATCCGTTTACGATCAGATATTTTTATTTGTATATTTTATACATTTTTAAATTTTAATATCAATTCAAATTGTGGGCATTCTCATTAACGAAATGTGATTTAAAAGTAACAAAGGATATTATTTTGCTTAATTAAAAGAACAGCTTTACAAATTTACTCAAAAAAGTACAATTACCCCCCCCCCAAAAAAAAAAACTTAAATACAGTAACATGAGTAGCTGTAATTTCGTTACTTCCCACCACTGGTGAGGTGTCTGTGTAATACATGTTCTTTTAGCAAACCCTTTATTTTTTTTTATTTTTTTGCAGGGCTGATAACGTGATTTTACTAACCAGCTCTGTTAATACCTAAAATGGACATATTATATTTAAATGGTACAAAAGTGTGCCTTTCACCCCACTGACAACTTTTTTAGTTTGATGGTTGGTTTGTTTGTTTTTCAGGGTGTAGCAGCAAACCATTTAAATTTCGAGACATTTTGAAACAGTTTGGATGTAATAAAGTAACAAAGCATTGTTTGCTGTAATCATGAAACTTTGGCAGTTTTACAAAGCAGTGCTTCAAAAACGCCCATCACTATTTTGACACACTTAACACTCTTATTGTTGAGCTGTGGAGTTTGTTTTGAGTTCAGATAGTTACAGCCTTTCATAGTATTTTCATAGTTAATTGAATTTATCTTTGAAGATCAATGACAAAAACTACTTCTGCTCACAAAATCAGAGTTTTAAACTGCCACTAACAGTTTATAATCTAGGGACCATTTGACGTGTATATTAAAAAAAAAAAAAAAAAAAATCCTGACCGTTCTCCTGTTCCTTTCAAATAATAAACTCCAGCTCATGCTGAGAGATTTAGATGTTCATTCATCCACATGGCTCCTCTAAAGCAGGTTGTATTTAACTATTAGTGGCCTGGGGTCCCATCTGTTTCAAATGATCATGAAGACATTACAAGATCTGCTTTTCTAGACAGACTTGTGTAGTCGATTGGTTCATTTACAAGATCTGGGATAATGACACAGCTCTCAAGTCAGGAGTTAACCTTTGCTCTGATGAGGAACTCCACGACCTCGCCTGTTTAACTACTCATTTTTATGGCTTTGCCAACTTAGGGCGGGTCAGCAGGTGGTTAAGAACCTTAACATCCCATTAAATGAGCTGTCTCTCCACCTCACCAACATCAGCCAAGTTAAAAAGTTCACAACAATGCAGCAGCAAGAGTTCTTACTAGAACCAGGAAGTATGACCATATTAGCCCGGTCCTGTCCACACTGCACTGGCTCCCTATCAAACATCGTATAGATTTTAAAATATTGCTTATTACTTATAAAGCCCTGAATGGTTTAGCACCTCAGTATTTGAATGAGCTCCTTTTACATTATAATCCTCTACGTCCGCTACGTTCTCAAAACTCAGGCAATTTGATAATACCTAGAATATCAAAATCAACTGCGGACGGCAGATCCTTTTCCTATTTGGCTCCTAAACTCTGGAATAACCTACCTAACATTGTTCGGGAGGCAGACACACTCTTGCAGTTTAAATCTAGATTAAAGAGCCAGTAAGATGAAAATTCTAAGCTTCCTATCACTGTTTATAAGTGCTGTCCATTAGGTTTAAATCCATCCCAGGTTAAAAAACATTGTCATTTTGTCAAAATATCATTTTAAAATTTCCTAAATTCTCAGAGATCCCTAAACGGTTCGCGCGAAGCTGTTCAAAAGATTCAGTTTCATTAAACCCCACCTTTCGGTAGCATACTGTGTTCTGATTGGTCAACTGACATAGTCAGTTTTGATTGGTTGTTCTGCTCACAACTTCAAGGTAAACAATGCGTTAGCATCTTTTTGGGGTGAATTATGTCTTATTCCTCTCACCGCGAAGCAAACAGTAAAATAAAAAACTTGAACAGTCTCGCTGCTTTTTCTTCTCTGTGGGTGTATTCAAGCCGCGCGCTTCAGTTTGAATCTGAATAGCGCGTTCAGCGCGGGGGCGTGGTCACATTAGATATAAGGAAGGGAGGCGTGAAAAACGGACATCGCGTTGTTTTCATATGGATTACTTTATCACAGAATATCTGTTAGCAGCACTTGTCACACTTCATTTTAATGACGTTTGTAAATGAAGATCAGCGCAGACAGGCTGCAGACAGCACACATACTGATAAGATGCTCGGGAGAAAACAGACACATAACTTCATAATCATACTTCGCGTTGTGATTCGGAGATGCTTGTTGGTCTAAATAAAGTTGTTAATGAACCCTCTTTTATGGCCAAACGCTTTGAAAATCCCGCCTTGTACTCACCGAGATTAGAAAAACAGTCATCAGTGAAATGTTGTGAACAAAACAAAAGTGATTTGTTGTACTGCTCTGGTATTGTGGTAAAATTAATTTTAGACATTGGTTCTTCTGATCTTCCTTCTTTGGCAGTGAAAATAAAACAAACTTGCCTTTACAATTCAAAACACACTGTCTCCTCGACATGATGATCTCACACCAACCAGAGTGTCTGTGTGTGGGGGGTGGGGCAGGTCAGAGGTCAGTTTATTCCGATTATTATTCAAAGTGTTCCTAGTGACGTACATAGAGATGGGCAAAAGATTTGAAATCTATAATGACTCGTTTCAGCGATTCAGAGTCGACTCCTTACTTTAGAAGCCAATAACTTTATAAATCGTGTACTTTTTGGTTTAATTACTTTGCACATTGTTTACACTGATGGACAGCTACATCATACACTGCAATACAGGTGTAGCCCTATGGGAATTTTGGATATTTCCTAAAATCATTATTTTTATTTTGTTTATTTTCTTTAAAATGTAAATTTCATGATGTTAAAAATGTATAAATAATGTTTGTGTGTGTTAAAACATTGAGTTAATTAAAATGTATATACCCGGAAAAAAAGATCCAATCAGCAATCGGGGTGAGAGGTCGCGAGGTGGAGGAAGAAAGAGATCGGGGAAAGAAGATTGGGGAAGAGGAGTGAGAATCGCGCTGTGACTGTCACGTTAGAAATTTGGTAAAACACCAAGTTAATGTTTGTGATAGTACAGGTACTTGTAGACTGCACGAAGAGTGAGTTACAGACATTTTTATAGAAGTTTACAGTGTGTAAGCGTGAAGTTTATGGTTTTGCGGAACTCGGTCAGAGTTTTCCACGAGGAGAAAGAGTGAACTGCTAGTCAGAACGATTTAGTTATAAGGACTTTGCCAGCGAGTAGCCTGCTCGGTTGCCTTTTTGTGCATCGTCTGAAAAAATGCACTCATCTCCAGAACCATTCCCTGCATAGCTGTCGGACGACGTCTTCAATCACCAGCATCGCAAGCATCGCGTTGCCGCGGCGTGAATGACGACACGCCTGTCAGCGCTACAACAGCAGTGAGTTTTTTTTTCTGCGCCACAGCGCGAAGCGGCCATTGTGTTTAAGGTCTCCCCGCTCCCAAGCCACACTTCAGGCCTGCAACGTGTCCTCCTATGACTGTTGGGGTATTCATTTTATCTCATTGAGTGGCCATTTAGTCATTTTGCCGGCTTTGTTTTAATTTTGGGGTTATTTAATTGTGTTTCATTTGAATTGCACTTGATATTTGAACTGTATATATTATGTACATATTTTATTTTTCCAGTAAATAGTTCAAACGAATTTCTGTTGAAGATTTGCATTACATTGGGTTTATGACATTTATAATTTTGATACTTGAGGCAAGATATTGAGTTTATAATAGACTGGTTTAAAGTGAAAGTATTTAACACTACTGATTAAGATAAGTGATCTGTGAATTGACGTTTATTTCACTTACATTATTGATAGCCATTTAAAACGGGTGGAATATTAATGAAACTATAAAAGTTTGTTAATTTAACCCAGCATTTGAGAAACCTACATACAATTAGTGTTTTACCTTAATTTGGATATAAAGACATTGCATCACCACTTTGCATTAGTTAAGTTGCATAAATTAGAAGCTGCTATTAAGGTAAACAGTAACAAGTGATAATTAGGGAATTACATTTAGTGCATTAATTAATTTAGAGAGAGATTTTTTGATAAATAGGAATTCGGGGAGCGTACTCCACAATAATAGCTAGACATGCTAGGGGGCGCTACATAAAATGGGGGCTCGTCCGGGATCAATAATTAATGCAATCAACTAATTTGTAATTTGATGCTAATAGCGTTAGCTGTTAAATTGTTGAGAGTTTCTTAAGTAAATTTTCATAAGATACTAAATACGCTAAATTAAAGTAATATCTGTTGACAATTAGCTTGGATTTTATTTATTAGCTATTTAAAAAAATAAAATAAACAATAAGTCAAATAGTTTAAGCTAAAAAACCCAAAAGAAAATGGAGGCTAAGTGTAGCACTGCAGAATTAGTTCAAGAGCTCAAAGACTGGTGCAGAAGAGAAGAGCTGGATGATGCACATTCCCTCATGGTACTGATTCCAGAAGACGTTGCAAATGCCCAGATTGAAGAAGCTCTAGGAACTATCAAAGCCTTAGGGCGAGTGCGAGTGAGAGGACGGACTGTTAGTCTGAAGCTGGATAGCCACAGGGTGCTATGCGAGTGTAAAGAGACAGTGGACCCCACCAAAGTCCCTCCTGAATTGTTGCCAGAGGGCAAGATGAAAAAATGGATGATTGTTATTGCTTCTGAAAGTCATAATCCGTCGACTCCGTTTAAGAGTCTGTTCGAAGAACCTCCTGAGAGTGGCTCAGCAGAGTCTATTATTCGTGCGGTGGGTGATTTGTTGACTAAGATGGGGACACCATCAGGTGACAACAGCAGTTACCGTCGTCTGAGAGTGTTCTCTGGTACCTTGCCAACTCCAGTTGGAGAAGAGTCTCTTGAGCATTGGTTAGAACATGCACGTCTGATGGTCGAGGAGAGCGAGTGTTCCACTAAGGAGAAACGACGACGTATCATGGAAAGTCTGAAAGGTCCTGCGCTAGCTGTTGTAAAGGCTGTGCGGACTGCTGATCCAGAGGTTAGTCCTGCTCTGTGTTTAGAAGCCCTTGAGAGTGCTTTTGGGTCTGCTGAGACCGGCGAAGACCTGTATTTTGCCTTTAGATTGCTACAGCAGCAACCAAAGGAAAAGTTGTCTGACTTTCTTAGGCGCATAGAGTTGTCATTGACCAAGGTAGTTCGTCGCGGAGGTCTCCCTACAAGCCGTGCTGACCGTGCTCGAGTGGAGCAGCTGCTGAGAGGTGCTATTCACTCCGATATGATGCTTGTCCAGCTCAAACTCAGGGAGAGGAAGGAAAATCCTCCATCATTCTTGGAACTGCTGAGTGAGATCAGAAGTGAAGAAGAGTACGAGTCATCAAGGACGAAGCTGAACACCTCTGTTCAGAGAGTTCACACAAACCCTGCTACAGACAATAGACAGGATGATGTTGAGCGTTTGAGAACAGAAATTCAAGAACTCAAGTCGATGTTCACTGCCATGAGTACTGTGCCTAACAAGGTAGGAGCAGATAGCAAAGGACCTGTGTTAATGACAAAGATGCACACTCCAGAGATAGGTAGTGATAGTGAGGTAGCTGTTTTAAGAAAACAAGTGAAAAACTTGCAAAAGCAAATGACAAGCCATAAGCTAAAAGTCTCTGAATCCCCTACTTCAGTTCTTCGAGTAGAGCCATCAAGACAAACCCATAGTGAAAATAGAAAGCAACCATCTAACGACTCGGATGGGAACTTTTGTTATCGCTGTGGTGAAAACGGCCATTACTCTGCCAAATGCCAGAATGCTGAGAATCAGGCCAAAGTTATTCGAAAGCTGATACACGCTCTAAAGAAAGCTAAACAGGGTGATCTATCTTCTCAAGCATCAGGTGATTGTCACACCGTGTGCTCAGCTAAGAAAAGCGAAGTAACCACCCTTGAAAGAGGCATTCCTCCAGGATTGATCGGGCCCTGTTCCATCATCCCAGTGAAGATAAATGGCCAGCACTGTGATGCACTTCTGGATAGTGGCTCTCAAATCACAATTATCTTCGAGCCCTGGTATGAGCACCACTTACCTGATGTCCCAATCCAGCCAGTGTCAGGGTTGGCAATATGGGGTTTAAGCGAAACCAGTTACCCCTACCTGGGATATGTCGTAGTGGAGATGGAATTTCCAGAGAAGGTTACCGGGGCCAAAGAGACACTTTCCGTCCTTGCTCTGATTTGCCCAAGTTCAAAAAGTCCTGAAAAGACCCCTGTGATCCTAGGAACAAATGCAAACCTGTTCCAGAGACTGTCTATGCTCTGCAAGGAGACCACAGGAGTGGACATTGCACAGACCCTTGGCATAAAGGCAAAGAACTCCATTTGTCACACAGACAAACCAACAACTGAGGGTGAAGAGGATGAAGTTGCATGTGTGAAGTGGATGGGTCCAGGCTCACTAACCTTACCTCCTGGTGGTGAATGCTGCGCCATCTGTGAAGTGGAGTTGAAGAGGCCTCTGGGTAAAGACATGTTAATGGTTGAGGCATCACCCACCGCTCCATTACCATCCGGAGTACTGCTGCAGCCTATGGTCGTGCATGGTACTGCAGTGGATGATCACCTCACTATCCTTATCCAGAATGAGTCAATGAAAGACACCGTCATTCCAGTTGGAACTGTCTTAGGCCAGCTGTGTCACGTTGATCCAGTCATTCCATCTCTGAAAGTTGAAACTGAGGCCGCGACTGTACCAGAGTTAGACCCGCAACTGATCCAGTTTGGCGACTCGCCCATACCATTACAATGGAAAGCACGACTCCGTCAAAAGTTATGTAAGCGAGCAAACGTATTCTCATTGTCTGAATGGGATGTTGGCCTGGCAAAGGATGTGGAACACCATATCAGGATGACCGATGCAAAGCCATTCAGAGAACGTTCAAGACGTTTAGCTCCTGCAGATATTGACGATGTTCGTCAGCACTTGCAAGAGTTGTTAAAGGCTGGTATAATTAAGGAGTCACGTAGCCAATATGCATCACCAATTGTGATTGCCAGAAAAAAGACTGGGCGTATCAGAATGTGTGTTGACTATAGGACCCTTAATAGGCGGACAATTCCAGATCAGTACACGACTCCTCGCATAGACGATGCGTTGGATTGTTTAACTGGGAGCAAATGGTTTTCTGTCCTTGATTTACGTAGTGGCTACTACCAGATCGCCATGGCGGAGGAGGACAAAGAAAAAACCGCCTTCATTTGTCCCCTTGGATTTTTTCAATTTGAAAGGATGCCCCAAGGCATAACTGGAGCGCCTGCGACGTTCCAAAGACTTATGGAGAAAGCTGTCGGCGATATGAATCTCCTTCAGGTGTTAGTTTATTTGGATGATCTCATAGTCTTTGGACGTTCTTTAGAAGAACACGAAGAACGCCTCATGCGAGTGTTAGATAGGCTTGAAGAGGTAGGGCTAAAACTCTCCCTTGACAAGTGTCAATTTTGTCAACCCAGGGTTAAGTATGTGGGTCACATAGTGTCCGCTGATGGTGTTGCTACTGACCCTGAAAAGCTAGAGGCAGTCGCTAGGTGGCCTATGCCCACAGACCTTAAGTCATTGCGGTCTTTTCTAGGTTTCTGTGGGTATTATCGACGCTTTATAGCAAACTACTCTGTGATTGTTAGGCCCCTCACTGAACTGACAAAGGGTTATGCACCCACCCAGCGTGGAAGGAAGCAAACCCCAGACAAGACCAAGACATATTTTAAAGACTCAGAACCATTCAGTGACCGATGGGATCAGTCCTGCACGGATGCATTCAATCGTATCATTCAGTGTCTGCTCAATGCACCGGTACTGGCATTTGCTGATGCCAATAAGCCATATGTTCTACACACTGATGCAAGTTTCAAAGGGCTTGGTGCCGTACTGTATCAGGAACATCCAGAAGGGTTAAGACCGGTGGCGTTTGCCAGCAGAAAGTTGAGCTCTTCTGAACAGCGATACCCTGTACATCAGCTAGAGTTCCTTGCGTTGAAATGGGCTGTCGTGGATAAATTTCATGACTACCTTTATGGAGTCAAGTTCACTGTATGCACCGACAATAACCCGCTGACTTACGTACTTACAACGGCCAAACTCAACGCGACAGGTCATCGTTGGCTTGCAGCCCTGGCCACTTATGACTTCGAAGTAAAATATAGGCCTGGAAAAGCAAACATTGACGCTGACTTGCTGTCTCGCAACTTACCTGAAGACGGTGAGTGGGATGACATGTCTCAGAATGAAGTGAAGTCCATATGCCGGCGGTTGGAAGTGGCTGTATCTCCAAATTCGTCCCCCAGATATGTGGAACAATTAGGAGCTTCGCCAGCCTGTATACCGGACGTGTATTCATTTCCGTCTCAGTTACACCTCAGCTCACTGGAACAACTATCAAAAGCTGACTTGATGACTGCCCAGAAGAGGGATACTGTGATCAGACGGGTGATTGAGGCATTGAAACAGGGAGTTTGGCCTAGCAACAAAGACTTAGACCCAGAGATGCTACTGATGAAGAGGGAAGTTGGCAGACTTGTGAGAAGAGATGGACTTCTGTACAGAGCAAGCAAGAAAGATGCAGAGGAGGCATTACAGCTTGTGCTGCCTGCTGAGTTCAGAGAAGCCGTGTTGCACTCTCTTCATGATGACATGGGCCATTTAGGTGTGGAGAGGGTAACGCAACTCCTAAGAGCAAGATTCTACTGGCCCAAAATGGCTCATGATGCAGAGGAGTATGTGAGGAATTGTGGACTGTGCATTACTTGTAAAACCCCTGCCAAGAAAGCTGCCTCTCTACACCAAATCACCAGTAGTGGTCCTATGGACCTTGTGTGTATTGACTTTTTGTCAATGGAGCCCGATTCCAGGGGCATTAGTAACATCCTGGTTGTGACCGATCACTATACCAGATATGCACAGGCCTTTCCTGCAAAGAATCAGAAAGCCCTGACAGTAGCTAAGATCCTAGTTGAAAAGTTTTTCATTCACTATGGCCTACCTGTTAGGATTCATTTTGATCAGGGAAGAGATTTTGAGTCGAGACTGATAAGAGAACTGCTGACAACTTTGGGCATACGGAAATCACGAACGACTCCGTATCACCCTCAAGGGGACCCCCAGCCGGAGCGGTTCAACCGTACGCTGCTCTCTATGTTGGCTACATTAGGGCAAGAGAAGAAGAGATCCTGGAGTCAGCATGTAGCTTCATTAGTGCATGCGTACAACAGCACAAAAAGTGATGCAACGGGATACTCTCCGTACTACTTAATGTTCGGTAGGGAAGCTAGACTGCCTGTAGACCTGTGCTTTGAAACTTCAAAAGATGGAACTCAGGAGAGGAATCATTTTCAGTATGTTGAAAGCCTGAAACAGGACCTGAACAGAGCCTATCAACTGGCTAGTCAAGCTGCTGACAAGACTCACTTGAGGAACAAGAGAGCATATGATCAAAAGGTCCGTTTTCAAAACATACAGGGAGGAGATCGTGTTCTTCTAAAGAATCTCGGTCTAAAAGGGAAACACAAGCTGGACAGCCGATGGAGTTCCATACCCCATGTAGTGGTAGGAAAGATGCCAAACTTACCTGTATTCCGTGTGAGACCTGAGGGAGGCAGAGGCGGAATAAGAACCATCCATCGTGACCACATATTACCTATTGGGCAATCTGTGAGGATCCCAGTGGAGCAAGCCTGTGAGGAAACCACTGTGATACCCAGAACACGTTCAACTCGAAAAAAACAAAGACCACCGATAATGAGGCAAAGAGAAGTCTCAGAGATGACTGATTCCTCATCTGATGTGGAGTGTGACCATAACAGTATACCATACCGGGATTATGTGGAACGTCTACTGAAGAGAAAAGAAGTGTCTGATGGAGTCTCAGATTGTTCACCGTGTGAAGACGCTATAGAACCAAATTCTGTGCAGTCAGCAGAAGAATTAGAGTCCAACATAGAATATGACGAAGAAGATCAAGCAGTGACAGAGGCAGATTCGTATGATTCAGGAACAGACCTGGATGCTGGGCGAAATTCTGTCTGTGCACCTAAAGAAAAACTGAGCTCTAAAACAAAAGTTAATAGTGTACCTGGACCAAGATTAACTGAGAAGAGACAAATAAAACCAGTATTGAGACTTACATATGATGAACCTGGAAAGTCAAGTGAGCAACCACTTACCATAGTTCACCGAGGAATAATTATTAAACTAGGAAAACATTAGGTTTCCATGTAGATCATAATTAGGAGCTCATAGTAAAAAAAAAAAAAAAAAAAGGTTAATTAGTCTACATAGTGGAATGTAGGGATTTTGTTTTATGTCTAATGAGGACATTTAGACATTTAGTAAGGGGAGGATGTAGCCCTATGGGAATTTTGGATATTTCCTAAAATCATTATTTTTATTTTGTTTATTTTCTTTAAAATGTAAATTTCATGATGTTAAAAATGTATAAATAATGTTTGTGTGTGTTAAAACATTGAGTTAATTAAAATGTATATACCCGGAAAAAAAGATCCAATCAGCAATCGGGGTGAGAGGTCGCGAGGTGGAGGAAGAAAGAGATCGGGGAAAGAAGATTGGGGAAGAGGAGTGAGAATCGCGCTGTGACTGTCACGTTAGAAATTTGGTAAAACACCAAGTTAATGTTTGTGATAGTACAGGTACTTGTAGACTGCACGAAGAGTGAGTTACAGACATTTTTATAGAAGTTTACAGTGTGTAAGCGTGAAGTTTATGGTTTTGCGGAACTCGGTCAGAGTTTTCCACGAGGAGAAAGAGTGAACTGCTAGTCAGAACGATTTAGTTATAAGGACTTTGCCAGCGAGTAGCCTGCTCGGTTGCCTTTTTGTGCATCGTCTGAAAAAATGCACTCATCTCCAGAACCATTCCCTGCATAGCTGTCGGACGACGTCTTCAATCACCAGCATCGCAAGCATCGCGTTGCCGCGGCGTGAATGACGACACGCCTGTCAGCGCTACAACAGCAGTGAGTTTTTTTTTCTGCGCCACAGCGCGAAGCGGCCATTGTGTTTAAGGTCTCCCCGCTCCCAAGCCACACTTCAGGCCTGCAACGTGTCCTCCTATGACTGTTGGGGTATTCATTTTATCTCATTGAGTGGCCATTTAGTCATTTTGCCGGCTTTGTTTTAATTTTGGGGTTATTTAATTGTGTTTCATTTGAATTGCACTTGATATTTGAACTGTATATATTATGTACATATTTTATTTTTCCAGTAAATAGTTCAAACGAATTTCTGTTGAAGATTTGCATTACATTGGGTTTATGACATTTATAATTTTGATACTTGAGGCAAGATATTGAGTTTATAATAGACTGGTTTAAAGTGAAAGTATTTAACACTACTGATTAAGATAAGTGATCTGTGAATTGACGTTTATTTCACTTACATTATTGATAGCCATTTAAAACGGGTGGAATATTAATGAAACTATAAAAGTTTGTTAATTTAACCCAGCATTTGAGAAACCTACATACAATTAGTGTTTTACCTTAATTTGGATATAAAGACATTGCATCACCACTTTGCATTAGTTAAGTTGCATAAATTAGAAGCTGCTATTAAGGTAAACAGTAACAAGTGATAATTAGGGAATTACATTTAGTGCATTAATTAATTTAGAGAGAGATTTTTTGATAAATAGGAATTCGGGGAGCGTACTCCACAATAATAGCTAGACATGCTAGGGGGCGCTACACAGGTAATTTTTGATTTCCCATCTATGTGGCTCTTTAAAGACCCATCTCTTTAACCTGGCATACACATAGCATACTAATATGCTTCTAATATCCAAATCCGTTAAAGGATTTTTAGGCTGCATTAATTAGGTAAACTGGAACCGGGAACACTTCACATAACACCATATGTACTTGCTACATCATTAGAAGAATGGCATCTTCGCTAATATTTGTCTGTTTCTCTCTTGTTCCGAGGTCACCGTAGCCACCAGATCCAGTCTGTGTCCAGATCAGAGGGTCACTGCAGTCACCTGGATCCAGTACGTATCCAGACCAGATGGTGGATCAGCACCTAGAAAAGTGAAGTGAAGTGACATTCAGCCAAGTATGGTGACCCATACTCAGAATTTGTGCTCTGCATTTAACCCATCCGAAATGCACACACACAGAGCAGTGAACACACACACACACACACTGTGAGCACACACCCGGAGCAGTGGGCAGCCATTTATGCTGCGGCGCCCGGGGAGCAGTTGGGGGTTCGATGTCTTGCTCAAGGGCACCTAAGTCGTGGTATTGAAGGTGGAGAGAGAGCTGTTCATGCACTACCCCCACCCACAATTCCGTCCGGCCCGAGACTAGAACTCACAACCCTTCGATTGGGAGTCCAACCCTCTAACCATTAGGCCACGACTTCCCGATAGAAAGGAGCTCTACTGCCCTGAAAGACAGCGGAGACCAGGACAACTAGAGCCCCAGATACAGATCCCCTGTAAAGACCTTGTCTCAGAGGACCACCAGGACAAGACCACAGGAAACAGATGATTCTTCTGCACAATCTGACTTTGCTGCAGTCTGGAATTGAACTACTGGTTTCGTCTGGTCAGAGGAGAACTGGCCCCCAACTGAGCCTGGTTTCTCCCAAGGTTTTTTTCTCCATTCTGTCACCGAGGGAGTTTCGGTTCCTTGCCGCTGTCGCCTCTGGCTTGCTTAGTTGGGGTCACTTCATCTACAGCGATATCGTTGACTTGATTGCAAATAAATGCACAGACACTATTTAAACTGAACAGAGATGACATCACTGAAATCAATGATGAACTGCCTTTAACTATCATTTTGCATTATTGAGACACTGTTTTCCTAATGACTGTTGTTCAGTTGCTTTGACACAATCTGTTTTGTTTAAAGTGCTATATAAATAAAGGGGACTTAACTTGACTTGACAAGGGCCTCTTTGTTGAATGTATTTTGACTTGATATGTGGTGCTATAATTATGGTGAAGGGTTTTGTTGAAGTCAAGGTAGATTAATAAGTGAACACAAAATGAAAGAACACTTCAGTGCAGTACACTTATACAGACACAGCACAGAAGTACACATAAGTGTGTTGATAGAGTGCAAAAGCTTGTGCCTGAAAAAACACAAAATATGTACAAAACAGCTGAAGTGTGGTAAAACTCTATACTTCATGGTGAAGACCTTAGGGACCAAGGCAACATGTTCCCAACTCCTCACATATTGGCATCACTTTTTATTCAATGAGTTTTCAACATGCAGGGAACCCCATTGCTTTCAACGAGAACCCTTTGCCATCAATACACTATCATTGTGACATATGTGTCTTAAATAAATTAAATTCATACAATTTGTGAATGGTTTACAATTTAAACAGCCAGTACAATTTTATTTACTTTATACTATTTAAAGATTTCTGAGCACCTAACCCAACCCCATCCCTAAACCTAACCATTTCTCAGTATAAGGATATAAAGGGCAGATGCAACTACAGCAACATTCAAAAAAGGAGAATAAATTTGATTTATGTGAGTCACAGATACAAAAGTGATCAAGTGAAGAAGCATTATGACAGGTTTGATTGTAAAATGTCTTATGTGTCTTATGATATAAAAGTTTTAGACTGTTTTCTGCTCCGAGTTTTTATTAATTTTTTGCAATAAATGCATGTGACTAGTTTTATCTAAGTTTATACTGTTGAGGAGTGTTTAGGTAGCAGTTATTACATATTCCATAATTTCTACTTTTACAAATGCATGAAAATAATTCTGCATGTGGTTCTGATGTTTAAGGCAAGCGATTAAATCAAATGGATTTCCCAGGCTAACTGGGTACCCAGTGCATTCAAAAGTGAAGTTAAGGGGTACTGACCTAGCATCCATATGTGATTGATTGACTGATTGATTAACTTGATTAATCTCAAAGGGAAATGCACATCATCGTCACAGCAGAGCTCACCACCCAATAAATAAAAAATAGTTGGGAGTGAGAAATTGTTGACTATGGATGTAAATGTTTCTATAATCTGGGATGTTTACATTTGTATTTTGTTCTATGTTCTTAAACATGCATTGTCCCTATTAAGTCAACAAATAAATACATTTTATTTTCTCCCAAAACACTAAGTAGCAACAAACACCACCAAAGCACTTTCCTAAATACGGTGAGGAACTGTAAAAATATGTGTTGATGCATGAGGATATTACATGCAGTGACAAAATATTACATTAGAGATAATTTGATCTCGTTGTTTTAGCTAATGGGAATCACTCAAATTATTGCTACTACAAGCATGTCACGAGGCATAGCCAAAATATCAAAACACAACTTTGCAATGAGAAATGATGCAATATGCCTCACAAACAAACAAACAAACAATAAATAAATAAATCTTGTTCAAACATCTGTCATAAAGGAAAGTGCTTGTAAAGTTACGTGGTTAAAGTGAAATCAGTTTCCTTTGGTTCAGATAGAGACTACCTTAAGTTGATATTTGATTCCTGAATATTTACAGATTATTCTGTATGTTTCATGAAACTTTCTCTCATGAACCAAACTGTGTGCAGCCACAAGCAATAAAACATCACCTTTATTTGCTAAGCCCATTCAGGATGTCATTTTCCAACAAAGCTACAACTCAATCCAGCGCAATAACCTACAAACTATTTTTTTTTTTTTTTTTTGCTTTCTTTTCCTATGTATCCATCAAAAACAGTGGTTGGATATGCTTTGCTAGGACCATAACTTTGTGCACCTTTGACAGAATCATCAGGATTTTGTACAAAGCGCAAGAGCACACGTTCCTTCATAATGATGGCCACCATTCTTTCATAACTCAGAGAGACTTGTTAATTCATCCTCCTCAAACCCCCCGCTGAAAGACATTCACACTTCAGCCTCATTTCTTGGGCATTTCTACCATCTGATATGACAAGCCATAAATCAGCCACGGTGGGCTGATACGTTAGCGGTGAGCCCCCGGTACGAGGCGGCCAGTGGAGATTTCCTGCTCAGATAACAACTTGCTGTGGAAATCTTTTATTCACAGTGAATCAACCAGGAATTTGTGGGCTCAATAAATCATTCAGTCAGTAGGTGGTATGGCAACCCTGACAATTTTTCCATTTTGATGATGAACGTATTGGTGGTAAAAGGGAATGAAGTATGCTCTTACATTTGCATTTATTTTCTTGGCTGATACTTTCTTACCAAACCATGGTTTAGCATATAGATTCAAAACAAAGAGATGTTTGTGCATTTTCAACCAAGAAAGAAAGTCAAAACCAGGCAGCATAGTCATTGACTTGGTCTTTTGCTTTTAGGGCTGCTTGATAAATCATATTTTATCAACATTATGATTTCTGCTTCTCTCAATTTATTCATAATAATCATCTGTAATACTTGCCTGTTGATTATCTATCTTGAAAATATTGAATTTTAATTAGGCATTTACATGATATTGCATTGCTTCCAAAGTCTCCACAAACGTTCATGTTTTTTGGATGCCAGGTGTCTAGAGCTCAAATCCCCAAATCAAGAACTTTTTTTCATAAATAAATTTTCTGCTTAGTGGTTTACTTAATCTTTCCAATCTGGCAAACATTCATGCACTCTCTTCATTATGGAAAAAGCGCTGGGGATCTAAAAACATGTAAGTTGGGGTTTAGCAATATCTATTGAAATATTCTGCTCAAATAAATGTGTAAAACAGCCAGTCTCTTTTCTTTCACAGGGTTATTTGTTCTGTTTGCTGCCACCAAATCTGTGAGCAAACCATGCAAGCTCTCTTGACTTAATTTTGAGAGTGCAATAATTCTGCTGAAATGTAAAAAAAAATAAAAAAATAAAAATCTAGAATGGACCAACGGGAGATAGTGAGTCTGTACTGCATTTGGAAATATTTAGGTAACTGATAAATTACATAATTAGAGTTCTGTTATGTCCAGATCTGGGTTAGGCATACAGCATAATGACTCCAGTAATTTTGATCCTTTGAAGGAAAGGAAATGTGGAACATTTCTAAAGTTCAAATCTAGAACTGAATCCCTCATGTTTAGACAGGTATTGTGTAAAGGTATTCTTAAGACTTAGAGAAGCTTCTCCATATTTTGTCATGCCTTAATGGTTAGAGAGTCAGTCTTGTGACCCAAAGGTTGTGGGTTCAAGCCTCAGGTCTGGCAGAGATTGTTGGTGGAGGGAACAAATGTCCATCGCTCTCTTCCACCCTCAATACTATGACTGAGGAGAGACCCTTGAGCAAGAACTGAACCCCTATCACTCCCCAGGTGCCGCTGATACATGCTGCCCACTGCTCTGGGTGTGTGTTGGATGGGTTAAATACAGAGAACAAATTTTACTTCACTTTTACTGTTTCACTTTTTTAATCAATTCATCACCATATAAATATACACATTTAATGCCCCAGTTTAATGAGCAATAAAAATAAATTAAGTATATTTTAAATAACATTTGTCTGATTACATTTTTATTAAGTACCACCACGGTTAGAAATGCCATTTCTAATACCTTTGTTATTTATTTAATGTTATTTGGGGAAGTCGTGGCCTAGTGGTTAGAGAGTAAACCCTAAGGTTGCTGGTTCGAGTCTCGGGCCGGTAATACCACGACTTAGGTGCCCTTGAGCAAGGCACTGCACCCCTAACTGCTCCCCAGGCACCATAAATGGCTGCTCTGGGTGTGTGTTCAAGGTGTGTGTGTGTTCACTGCTGTGTGTGTGCACTTTGGATGGGTTAAATGCAGAGCACAAATTCTGACTATGGGTCACTATACTTGGCTGTATGTCACGTCACATTTTTTGTTTTTCACTTTACATTTAAAACAACTGATGATTTTAATAATCATTGCAACTATTTTCCCATTAGCACATACTAATAAATGTCTCATTTAGAGATATTCATCTCCAGACATTTATCAGTCATCATTTGATTTCTTCTTCTGGTAGAATTGTCTGTTGTTGTTGTTGTTTTGTTAGTTTTTTATTTTAATTTTTTTACTTCAGAGCAAGTGCATGCACCTCACAAAGTAGCTTGTGTATTTTCCATTATCTTCCAGAAAATAATCCATACCAATAATCAGCAATTTTCAAATCATCCTTACAGATCTTCCCCTTAATGATCTACTGAGCTATTGCTGAACAACACTGACTGTACAAAATAGTGAAGTCAAAAGACCAAAAATAACTAAATATGCATGAAAATCATTACATATCTGGTACCATAAGAATGAGCAGTGTCTGGAGTCTTCATCTCCATTTATTACTGCTGATTTATTTATTTTACACAGACACTATTTCTGTGGAACGGGGGAAGAAGAAATGCTGTGTTCAGCAAATCAGCTTTTGCTTTTGTCCCTGGTTCTTTGTCGGTGGTACATACAGTAACAGTCAGCGTGATCCTCTGACAATGGAAAGTCAGAGTGGAAGTGGAAAATAGATATTTTACCAAGGTCTCAGAGGAAACATAGAGTGAAGTCGTTGAAACAACTCCATCCATCCAGCTCTTGTCAGATTGTCTCTTAATCGACGGAGTTGCATGGCAGGTCTCCCTACCGCACACGCCGGGACTCCTCAGAGAGGCTGTCTGCTCTAGATAATGACTGTCTCTGGGATTCAGCAGGATGACAGAGCTGGAGTGTTGAATTGGTACATTATCAGTAGCTATGTGTCTTCATCTGAAGCTCAGTCACTTCCCTTGTGGAGTTGAATGAACTCAAATACTTGTTTTATGAAAGCATTAAGGGGATAGTTCACCCAAAAATTTTATTTTGATGTTTATCTGCTTACGCCCAGGGCATCCAAGATGTAGGTGACTTTGTTTCTTCAGTAGAACACAAACATATATTTTTCACTCAAACTATTGTCAGTCATATAATGGAAGTAAATGGAATCATGGCTTTGAGAGTTAAAAAAACAAACAAAAACATACACAAACACAACCAAAATAAACACTGTGGCTCATGACGATACACTGATGTGCAAAGACGTGAAACGATCGATCTGCCAGCCACCATGGTCTTTATCGTGAGGCTACACAATCATGGGGAATACTGCTGGTCTGACAGTTGTCCAGAAGACAATCATTGACACCCTTCACAGGGAGTGCATATCACAGAAATGAATTGCCAATAAGCTGGCTGTTCACAGAGTGCTGTATCCAAGCATGTTAACAGAAAGTTGAGTGGAACGAAAAAGTGTGAAAGAAAAAGATGCACAACCAGCCGAGAGAGAACAGCCTAATGAAGCTTGTCAAGCAAACTGGATTCAAGAATTTTAGAGAACTTCACAAGGAATAAGCTGAGGCTGGGGTCAAGGCATCAAGAGCCAACACACAGAAGTGTCACGAAATTGGGCTACAGTTGTCATATTTCTCTTATTAAGCCACTCCCGTACCACAGACAACGTCAGAGGCGTCTTACCTGGGCTAAGTAGAAGAAATGGACTGTTGCGATTGGTGCAAAGTCCTCCTTTCAGATGAGAGCAAGTTTTGTATTTCATTTGGAAACCAAGGTCCTGGAGTCTGGAGGAAGGGTGGAGAAGCTCATAGCCCAAGCTGCTTGAAGTCAAGTGTTAAGTTTCCACAGAGTTGTGATGATTTGAGGTGCAATGTCATCTGCTGGTGTTGGTCCATTGTGTTTTTTGAAAACCAAAGTCACTGAACCCATTTACCAATAAATCTTGGAGCACTTCATGTGTCCTTCTGCTGACTAGCTTTCTGAAGATGCTGATTTCATTTTCCAGCAGGATTTGGCACCTACCCACACTGCCAAAAGCACCAAAAGTTGGTGGCCAGCAAACTCACCAGACCTGCACCCCATAGGGAGTCTATAAGCTATTGTCAAGAGGAAGATGAGAAACAAGAGACCAAACAATGCAGATGAGCTGAAGGCCACTGTCAAAGAAACCTGGGCTTCAAGGCTCAGCGGTGCCACAAACAGATCACCTCCATGACACGCCGAATTGAGGCAGTAATTAAAGCAATAGGAACCCATACCAAGTATTTAGTGCATGTAAATAAATTACCATACTTTTCAGAAGGCCAACAATTGACTAAATGTTTTTTTTTTTATTATTATTATTGGTTTTATGAAGTATTCTTATTTGTTGAGATAGTGAATTGGTGTTTTTTTTTTTTTTTATGTAAGCCAAAATCATCGCAATGAAAAGAACCAAAGATTTAAACAACTTTTCCTCAAAATTCAGATTTATTGAGAAGCACCTGTAGCACTTTTCCCCTGGTTTCACATACATAGCGGGGCCGAGAGCCGTGGGAGCAGAGTGAGGCCGGTGGAGTGATTGGAGATGAGCGACACCTGCTTGACCCAGCGGTCTCGAGTCCCACGGAGGAGATGGAAGGATGGAGAACTGGAGCGATGACAGTGAAGGACGAGAGAGGACCAGGCCTGGGTTTTAGTTTGTGTTTACTTTTTATTTGTGTGCATCAGTCGTCCGTGAGGGGTTGATGCGCTGTTTTATGTTTATTTTGAGCATTAAAGTTTTATTTTGATTGTCCGCCGGTTCCCGCCTCCTTCCCCCCATAGTTATGGAGTTTTTATCGTTACAATGTTAAATTAGAGAAGCAACATATCTGTGTTTTAACTGAAAGCACAGCTTCTTTCAGCCGATCGCTGAACAGAGCAGATGCAGAGAGAGGTGTGCGCATGCGTTGAGAAAGAGAGAACTCACGTTCGTGCAGCAGTCAGCTTCAGATGCATAATATTTTCATTTGCTACAAGCAGGATACACAAGAAGCACTTTCAACTCAGACACGCAGATGGTTGTCATTGTAATAAACATCATGAACAGCAACCGTTTGTGTCTCCATCTTTAATGTGCATCTTGTATATGAAAAGCATTTTAGGGGGTCCAATGGCTTTTGGTGGCCCAAGGCAGTTGCCTACCCTGCCTAATGGGTAAGTCCACCCCTGCATGTACAAAAAGGTTTTTACTGCACTTCTAATTGTACATTTTGTGAGAATCTCTGTCTCAAAACTCTTTGAGTGAGGCTCGCAGGTTTTGAGAAAAAAATAATCTGCTTTCCTCGTTGGCCTACTCTGGAGGCAACTGAGGCCCTCTATGAATTCACGCCTAGGACAAACGGAACATCAGATGGCTTTGATCAGCAATGACTGCAAAATTTAGTGATGCAGACAGTAGACAGGATATTTATATGAGCAAATCAGATAAATATCCCATTTCAAAAAATTTCTATCATAAATTTACATTGTAAAGAAATTAAAGTTTCATCTTCGATTGTTGAAAGACTTTCTGGTCCATTTCACTTACAACCAATAAAAGTTCTAGATGAATTTTCATCAGTCAGGTGTGGATCTATTCTGAATGGTTGATAACTTTTGACAAAATTTAAAAGCAAGGAGAGATCACGACTGCACACAGTCTGCGTACAAACAGTTCATTTGTATAAGTTAGGCCTATTTGAGAGCTCGCATCCTGTTTTCTGCGATTACATGGCAGTGTTCTCATGTTCCAATAAAGAGTTCGCCACATTTGCGCAGGGATTATAATAATAATGCAGAATACCTGAATCCAAGTGCCTTCATAAATTTGAATATCAATTCAATTTGTGGGCGTACTATTAATGAACTATGATTTAAAAGTAACAAAGTAGATTATTTTGCTTAATTTGTAATTAAGTACAAGTACAGCTTTAAAAATATACTCAAAAAAGTACAAGTACCCTAAAAAAAAAAATTACTTAATTACAGTTACGTGAGTAGTTGTAACTCGTTAGTTCCCACCACTGCTGATGCTATAGTGATAGTCTGCCCATGCTGGCTCTGTTGAAATGCAAATGCTACAAATACCAATAAACTGTTAATTTTTGAAGTTCACAATTTTTGCCTTTTTTAATGGTATGTAATACTTCAAAGAACCGATTTTGACTTTTTAACCTGTAAACACACGATTTCGCATCCATTTGTACCGTTTGCAGTACTGTAAATTTCCCATTCTTGATTTTACATATGGTCCCCCATAACAACCGTAGTGTGTCATGACAATTTAATAATGTCTTATGGCACAGAAGCAAACAGTCCTGTGTTCCCTGAGGATGTACAGCAGTTGAGCTATAGCTCACTTAGTTGACAGCTCTTATCTGACACATGCCAATAACACGTCACACAGATTAGTCTCCCAAATGGACCAGCATCACTTAATTAACTGCAGAACTGAGATCAGCGTCTCAGGAGGAGGACAGAACGGGATGGATAAACAGCATCTGTGGAGCGTCGTCATTATGAATGAACCGCTCTGACCGTCTGTCAAACAGAAATGATGGAGAACTAATCTGATGGTTCAAACATACACTGAATGATAAAGCTGATTGATTTCTGAGTAACTGGGGTTGTGAACAGGAGGTGTGCACACAAAACTTTAACTATTACAATCATTATTGGCGGTATTAGCGGTACACTTTCTCAATATATAAGCGGTAGGCTATTTTAGAGACAAACTTAAAAGATGAAGAAAAAAAAACAGGGGGGGGGGGGGGTCTTTAAATCAATAAATTGTTAGTACAATATGTAATCATGTAACCAATAAAAAAATAATAACTGTAGTCATAAACATTTTGAAATGTAGTATCAGTTCCTACCTAGCATTGTTAGATGGCCACTGCTGCTGCTTTAGTATCTCAGATCAGGCTGGTCATGATGCTTGATCAAACCAACTAATGTTGCAAGGAACCACATTGTTTTTCTTTTTGGGGAAATGAACTGAAGATTCACTTACTCACAATTGTCTCTACAAATTCAGCATAAAAATGACACAAATCACCTAAAGGAAGTGTACACCTAACCAGTGTAAATTTCATGATCTCTGAAAAAAAAAAAAAAATTTTTGCCAGTATGAGTTTGTCCATTACAAGGTTTGCGCTCCCTTGTTGTCTCGTTATTTACCACTGTGCCCTTTTACACGCATGTACTTAATGTTATTCTTCCCCAGAAATAATTTGTTACCACTCGTTGATTAATATTCAACACTCTGGACTTGTTTTCCTTATGTTCTTGTGTGAGTTACTTGGGATTCGCTTTAAAGAGACATTCTATGTGGGATAAACCTGCAGACCATTCATCTTTTTATACAAGTGCTACCTAAGCAGGGTGCTAATTGGATAACTCATTGTTTCTTGTGAAAACAGAACATACATAATATCTATTATCTCAAGATTACTCTTCCGGGATTTTCATTTTTTCATTTTTATGCATAGAGCCGGACGTGTCCATCCATCTTCTCAGTGCACCTAAACTCGTCTTTAATAAGCAGTTTAGGTGGGGGTGGTAAAGCCTGCCAAGGATGTTATAAAATGAATACGTAATTGGCTAATTAACCTGAGCCTCTGCAGGGGTTTCATTTGTCTCAATGGTCTTCCCATAATAAAATGTGTTTTAGAATGCTAACATAATTGCATCAACTCTGAGAAATGTATAAATAAGCATCTGTTGTAAATTCACTTTCTCAAAGTGGCCGAAATGACACCTCATTTCCCCTTCCCCTGACAGGTGTGCCATGCATGTTAAGGGCTTGTTTTTGGATCTGAGCTACACCCCAGTGGATTTATGCCATGCTAGTAAACGCTCTGTTTTGCAGCCTGTTTTGTTCTGGAACAGTACAAAATTTAAAAAATAAAAATTATTTAACCCAAAGGATTGTTCAAAACCCATCCAAATTTATGACTTAACCTCTTAAAATAGTATTTAAGAATACAACCAATTATAAACACATAACTATAAAACGCAACTTAGCCTTTGCAACCATAATGAGAATATTAAGCAATTAATCAACAATCTTGTTTCCAAAAGCCTATATTCACATGCTCTTCTGAATCCTGGAAGCAGTGGTTTCCTTTAGCATCTTTAAAGCTCTCCATCTCTAGCTAAAGAACATCAATAGTAAAATCAATCAGTGATAAATTAAGTTGTTTCTATATGTTATTAGGATTATGAAGGGTCCATGTCCAGCTCTTAAGAAACATTTGTGGGCATGATATGCAAAACAGTTTCATGTCTTCAGAGGTACCACAAAGTTAAATAAAATAAAATAAAATCAAGGCACCAAACATTGTCTATGAAACATATTATCAGATTCTATATGTCTCTGAGATGTTTGGAATAGGTTTAATACTTCATACAGAAGGAAAGTCTTTGTATTGAAAATTTATCCCCCCCTCCACTCATCAAAAATCTACTTAACAAATCTCAACTTCATTTTTAAATTATATCTGATTTAACTGAATAATTTAATATAATTTCTTGACATGACTTTTAGTTTAGGCAAACTAAAATGGACACTCTGGATGGAAAGGCTTGTTTTCAATCCATTATTTTGTCACCCCAGAACAGTCTCTTTTGTTCTGACTGCTAAATGCAACTGATATTTTTAGAATTTTTGTTGCACAATTAAGCAATATAATTACATCATTATTAATGTTTCTAAAATCATGCAAGCCATGAACATTTAGTCCAACCAACTAAACACAATTCTGTCACAACCACTGGCCAATCTTATAACAATTATTTACTGAAAAAAAAAAAAAAAAAAATGTTGAGGCCAAATGACTTGAAGCAACATAGAAGATGCATGCAAGTGTACAACATTTCAATTGGAAATTTTGTTGGAAGTACAGCAAAGGGCTGCAAGAGTCACAACCTGAAGTTCATTACTTTTTAACCACTTTTACCACAATTACAGTTAAACTTACGTTAAGTCTTGTGACAAGTGAAAGAGATGGAAAGTTTTAATTTTTTGAATGTTTCAGAAGGCCTTGAAGGTCCTTTATACTTACCAAAGATGAGATAAATAGTACATTATGTATTGTTCTCCGAGTTGAGTTTGACGAGGAGGCACAATAATATTGTTAACAATCCCACAAAGGACAGTGTCAGGCCTGCTGTCACATCTGAACACTGTGCAAGCGCCAAATCGAAGGATGTCCCGAGGACAGGAACAGTTGGCAGTCACATTTGGCAGGTTACACACTGCTAGACAGGAATGGGTTAGGTCTTGGGGGGACCAGCATTGTAAATGATACCTAGTTATTTGGGCCATTCTGGAACATCAGCAAGCTGTTGTGTCCAACTGCTTCATTACCCTGGTGCTATCTCAGGCTCAAGTTGCATCAAGGACCATAAAACTAGAAAGTGCTGGTGCCAGGTTTCTTCTCAGTTTCTTGCCCTCTGCCGACTTTCACGTGATGACTGGTGGGCAGATGGATAGAGAATAACACATGCGAGCGCTCCCTGAACATACACGTGCCACCATCAGCAGATGTGCCAAGCAGGCTGCTGGAAACACACCCAAACCCCCTGCATTCATGCGTTTCTGCTGCACTCGAAGCTCAACCTAACTAAGTTAACACTGCAAATGTCTCATGTCGGGTAAATGCTTAATTGTTCAATTCATAGCACTTGACCTTGCTGGAATTTAATTAATTAGAGCGGTATGAAGGTTAATTAGAACTGTAAGATGCTCATGCATCACAGAATACTGCTTGTCTTAATCCACTCTGTCAGGTGTTGAACAAATTGCTCGTCACTTATTGGATTCAAACACTATTAACATTTTGGGTACTTTTTATGGCACCAAGACTACTGAGGTATCCAGTGAATAGAGATAACCGCTAATTGTTTCCCAGGTAGAGGTGCAGTTATAAGTAAGCCAAGCTGTTAAAATGGTTTCTGTACACTCCACCTTCTTCCTATGGGTGTACAAACAGATCACACCCCAAATATACACATTTGATTGAGTCAATGATGCTGTGTTGGGTTGGTTGAGCCTCAGAGTTGAGTACACTTGTTAGGGGAATCAACTTATACATAGTATACATAGTATGCTCTGATGGGAGTCGGGATTTAGAGGTGATTCTGATAAACCTGGAATTCAACACCTCTAATGAAGCTACAACCAAATAAACACTTCAATAAATGCTATACATCATCAGCTTAAAGTTCACAGCTTTCTGCTGCACAAGAACGAACAGATGTTAATTGCTTGCCTCCATGTTAATCATTTTAGAACATCAGAGAACATGAGAGATCTGCTAAGCATGTCGGAGATCAAATATTTTAGTATTACAGCCTACTGCTCTAATTCACATTGATGAAAATGGCTAATCATTTATACTATCAGACATGCATTAAATATTGAATCGATTTTCACATTTGCCAGGTTTGGTGAAGTTTAGACAATGTGCTTACAAGAAAAAGGCCCGTTAGTCATTCTAGGCCACACCCCAAAATATATTGGCCTATATCTGCTAAATTATTAAAGAACAAGAACAAAAGTGTAAGTTAGGTTGTTGTAGCACCACTTTGTGGCTATTTATTAACAAAAATGGTAAATAACCTAATAAAGAAATGCAAATTTAAAAAAAAGGTAAATTTCACAATGATCAGTGAAAGGCAGGAAATTATCCACTGAAATCTAAATTAAATTAGAACAAAATAATAAATAAATAAACAAATAAATACATTTTGTTGACTTGAACTGTAACTTTTCATGGTCACCGCTTGTTATATATAAAATAAAATTTTCCCTGAACAGCCTGTCGCATAGTTATGATAGTTTATTTTTTATTTTTTATTTTTTTGTGCCCCCTATTGCCAGATTTTTATGCAACTTGGTGTGTATCTTAAGAATGACCTGTTGTTTATGAATATCAAGTTTTTATTAGTTTGGCTAATATATGTAACACATATGATTAGTTAGTCAAAATGGGCAACTCAAAAACTTATATTTTCAGAAAGCTTTGATAAATCAAATTTATTTTGGTATATTTTTTTCTCTTTAGATGATGGGTTAATCAATCAACCAATCAACAATCAATCAATCAATTAATTAATGAATAAATCAATCAATCAAAATTTCAGAAACTTTTAAATTGCTGATAAGTGTGATTGTGTGTGTGTATAGTATAGTGTGTGCATATATATATATATATATATATATATATATATATATATATAAGCCTCTCATAAAAAAAAAAACACAACTTGACCCCAAAGAACCAGTTAATTATATACCAATCTCGAATCTCCCTTTTCTGTCCAAGATACTAGAAAAGGTGGTATCCTCACAATTATATTCCTTCTTAGAGAAAAATGGTATATGTGAGGATTTCCAGTCAGGATTTAGACCGTATCATAGTACTGAGACTGGTCTCCTTAGAGTTACAAATGATCTGCTCTTATCATCTGATCGTGGGTGTATCTCTCTATTAGTTTTATTGGATCTTAGTGCTGCGTTTGACACAATTGACCACAGCATTCTTTTGCATAGACTTGAACACTTTGTTGGCATCAGTGGAAGTGCATTAGCATGGTTTAAATCGTACGTATATGACCGCCATCAGTTCGTAGCAGTGAATGAAGATGTATCATATCGATCACAAGTGCAGTATGGAGTACCTCAAGGCTCAGTACTAGGGTCGCTACTCTTCATGCTTTATATGTTACCCTTGGGAGATATCATCAGGAAACATGGTGTTAGCTTTCACTGTTATGCTGATGATACTCAGCTCTATATTTCCTCGCGGCCCGGTGAAACACACCAATTTGAAAAACTAATGGAATGCATAGTCGATATAAAAAAATTGGATGACGAGTAATTTCTTACTACTAAATTCAGAAAAAACAGAGGTGTTAATTATAGGATCTAAAAACTCTGCTTGTAATAACCTAGAACACTGTCTAAGACTTGATGGTTGCTCTGTCAATTCTTTGTCATCAGTTAGGAACCTAGGTGTGCTATTTGATCGCAATCTTTCCTTAGAAAACCACGTTTCTAGCATTTTTAAAACTGCATTTTTCCATCTCAAAAATATAGCTAAATCACAGCCTATGCTCTCAATGTCAAATGCAGAAATGTTAATCCATGCATTTATGACTTCAAGGTTAGATTATTGTAATGCTTTATTGGGTGGTTGTTCTGCACGCTTAGTAAACAAACTACAGCTAGTCCAAAATGCAGCAGCAAGAGTTCTTACTAGAACCAGGAAGTATGACCATATTAGCCCGGTCCTGTCCACACTGCACTGGCTCCCTATCAGACATTGTATAGATTTTAAAATATTGCTCATTACTTATAAAGCCCTGAATGGTTTAGCACCTCAGTATTTGAATGAGCTCCTTTTACATTAAACTCCTCTACGTCCGCTACGTTCTCAAAACTCAGGCAATTTGATAATACCTAGAATTTCAAAATCAACTGCGGGCGGCAGGTCCTTTTCCTATTTGGCGCCTAAACTTTGGAATAACCTACCTAACATTGTTCGGGAGGCAGACACACTCTTGCAGTTAAAATCTAGATAAAAGACCCATCTCTTTAACGTGGCATACACATAACATACTAATATGCTTTTAATATCCAAATCCGTTAAAAGATTTTTAGGCTGCATTAATTAGGTAAACCGGAACCTGAAACACTTCACATAACACCCTATGTACTTGCTACATCATTAGAAGAATGGCATCTACGCTGATATTTGTCTGTTTCTCTCTTGTTCCGAGGTCACCGTGGCCACCAGATCCAGTCTGTAACCAGATCAGAGGGTCACTGCAGTCACCCGGATCCAGTACGTATCCAGACATGATGGTGGATCAGCACCTAGAAAGGACCTCTACATCCCTGAAAGACAGCGGAGACCAGGACAACTAGAGCCCCAGATACAGATCCCCTGTAAAGGCCTTGTCTCAGAGGACCACCAGGACAAGACCACAGGAAACAGATGATTCTTCTGCACAATCTGACTTTGCTGCAGCCTGGAATTGAACTAGGTTTCGTCTGGTCAGAGGAGAACTGGCCCCCCAACTGAGCCTGGTTTCTCCCAAGGTTTTTTTCTCCATTCTGTCACCGGTGGAGTTTCGATTCCTTGCCGGTGTCGCCTCTGGCTTGCTTAGTTGGGGTCACTTCATCTACAGCGATATCATTGACTTGATTGCAAATAAATGCACAGACACTATTTAAACTGAACAGAGATGACATAACTGAATTCAGTGATGAATTGCCTTTAACTATCATAGCTGTCGTTGTTTGAGCTCTGCACATGGGTGGGATTCTGCATATTTGAATACAAGCCACATATGAGACTTCATATCTAAGCTCTAGAGCCCATGAAACTTGTGCCTGCAACTTCAAGGCTGATATGAGTCTCGGTTCAAATTTCCCCAGAGCACCAATTCAAGCATCTCAGACCTTCTTAAATATAAGAGCTCCATATATTCATCTCCAGCTGAAAAAGCTGACTTAAGGAATCATGCACTGTGTGGAATGCTGAGCTGTGTGATTTCCCAACCTCTCAACATCTGTAGGCAACACTGAAGGCAGAATGGATGTCTTGCTAAGTCAGATTTAGATGAGTTAAGTCTGTAAATGTATTGTTCCTGTGAAAGACTGCAATGTGTATGGTCACCATATATAAATAATTAACAAGGTTGAATTCGAATCGCTCTTGTGGTACTTTGATGTTAAACAGTGATCATTCTGTGCAGCGCTGCTTAAAGTCGAATGCACCTATTGGCATGTCAGGTGATCAGTCACCTGACGGGAAGCAGGAGCACTATAAGAAGGGCAGCATGGCAAACAAACATGGAGGTCATTAGGTGAAGTGACATACAGTACCGACAAGTATGGTGACCCATACTCAGAATTTCTGCTCTGCATTTAACGAATCTAAAGTGCACACACACAGCAATGAACACACACACAGAACAGTGGGAAGCCATATAAGCTGCGAGGCCCAGGGAGAAGTTGGGGGTTCGGTGACTTGTTCATGGTATTGCCAGTCCGAGACTCGAACCCACAATATTAGAGTTAGGACAAAATACCTGTATTATTTTAACAGATTGAGTGTACCTGCTTTTATTGTGAACCTGTATATACACCAATCATATTAACGGTATTTCTGTTTTATGTCATCCTTTTAACATGTTTTTAACTCTCACGAGCAGACTGCTGCCATCCCCGAGGCGGTGCCTGAGGTGGTGCCCGAGGCTGTTCCGGAGGCCGAGGTGGTGCCCGATGCCGAGGCGGTACCCAATGCTGTTCCGGAGGCCAAGGTGGTACCCGATGCCGAGGCGGTGCCCGATGCTGTTCTGGAGGATGATGCGATGCCGAGGCGGTGCCCGATGCTGTTCCGGAGGCCGAGACGGTGCCCGTTGCCGAGGCGGTGCCCGATGCTGTTCCCGAGGCCGAGGCGGTACCCGAGGCTGTTCCGGAGGCCGAGGTGGTGTCCGATGCCGAGGCGGTGCCCGATGCTGTTCCGGAGGATGAGGCGATGCTCGATGCTGTTACGGTGGACTCTCCGGAGTCGAGTCAGGTTCCGGTGGACTCTCAGGAGTCGAGTCAGGTTCCGGTGGACTCTCCAGAGTCGAGTCAGGTTCCGGTGGACTCTCCGGAGTCGAGTAAGGTTCCGGTGGACTCTCCGGAGTCGAGGCAGGTTCCAGCGGTCCCTCCGGAGTCGAGTCAGGTGCCAGTGGACCCTCCGGAATCGAGTCAGGTGCCAGTGGACCTTCCAGAGTCGAGTTGTGTTTGTGGACCCTCCAGAGCCAGGGCCAGTCACCGATTACCCTCCAGAGCAAAGTCAAGTGACTGGGTGGTATGCTGCTCCATTCTGGGGTACTCCAGCCTCAACCACGGGGGCGTGTTGGTCATCTGCTCCGCCCTGGGGGACTCTGACGTTGACCACGAGGATGTGGTGGTCATCTGCTCCGCCCTGGGGGACTCCGACGTTGGCCATGAGGACGTGGTGGTCATCTGCTCCGCCCTGGGGGACTCCGGCGTTGACCACGGGGACGTGGTGGTCGTCCGCTCCGCCCTGGGGGACTCTGGCGTTGACCACGTGGACATGGTGGTCTTCCGCTCTGCCCTGGAGGGCTCTGGCTTTGACCACAAGGCCGTGGTGGTCTTCCGCTCCGCCCTGGAGGGCTCTGGCTTTGACCACAAGGCCGTGGTGGTCTTCGGCTCCGCCCTGGTGGGCGCCACATGGTGTTCCTTATGGACTTATGTTTTGTGTATTTGAGTTCTGTTATGTTTCTGTCTGTTCCCCTTAGTTTGTCTGACCCTCCATCCCTCCCCGTGAACCTCCTCCGGTCCTCCTCCCTCCTGGTCTTGTTTTTGTCTGTTTCGTGTGTCTGAGGAGCATCTGGTAGCTGCTCCTTAGAGGGGGGGTAATGTCACAGTGTCTGGTCTGTGTATCCCTGGGTGTCCACTAGAGGTCTCACTTCCCCTTATCGTCACTGTTCATTGTTTTCGGCTGTTTCCACTTACATCGTTTGCACCTGTCTTTAAATACCTGGGTTGTTTCTGTCTTTGTCACAGAGTCCTTGTTTGATGTCAGAGCGTTACATGTCTGTCTACTCTTGCTTTGTCTTGCCTTGCTTTGCCTTGCCCTGTGTTCGTGTCCTGTTTATGTCTTGTTTGGATATTCTGGTTTTGACCCTGCTTTGATTGTTTACCCGTTTGGATTACCCTTATTAAAAATACATACCTGCACTTGGTTCTCTCACTTCGTTCCTGCAACGCCGAACGTGACAGAAGGACTCCGTCACAAAGAGAACCAGCGGTATGTCTGCTCATGCTTCATCCCTAGCCACAGAGCGGGACAGAGGCGGTTTTGAGGGAACTCGCCTGGTGATTTTCCGGGAGACCAGGGGAGGTCGCCGAGGAGGGAGTGGTCGAGAGGAGACTCGGCATCACTCTCAACCATGGCCTCCTTTTGATCCGGGGCTTCGGTGGAATGGGTCAGAGCCATCGTCTCACCATGGCGGACGGAGAGGTGAGAAGAAGCGCACGCCCGTCATGGCACCGAAGTTCAAGATGGCCGCTGACTCTTTTTTAGAGTATTTCTCCACGCTGTCACAGATCCTAGAAGTTCCCAAAACTGTTCATGTCAAAGCTGCTGAGCCAGTGCCACAACCCAAGATGACTGTCAGTCCAGCGCCACAGCACAAGAGAGCCACTAACCCAGCACCAATGCCCAAAATTGGCCACAAGTCCAGCGCCACAGTACAAGATGGCCGCCAATCCAGCGCCACAACCCAAGATGGCCGCCAGCCTAGCCCCACAGCACAAGATGGCTGACTCAACGCCTGAGTCGCCAGTCAAGGTGCTACCGACTCGCCGTCATAGAGGGTGGAGGACGAGGAGACAGGCGTCTACCGTTCCTCAAGGCCTGGAGAACGTTCTCGAGCAGGCCGCTGCCATCCAGGGGGACGTTCCTGAGCGGGTCGCTGCCGTCCAGGAGGACGTTCCCGAGCGGGCCGCTTCCGTTCAGGAGGACGTTTCCGAGCAGACTGCTGCCGTCCCCAAGGCGGTGCCTGAGGTTGTGCCCGAGACTGTTCCGGAGGCCGAGGTGGTGCCCGATGCCGAGGCGGTACCCAATGCTGTTCCGGTGGTACCCAATGCCGAGGCGGTGCCCGATGCTGTTCCGGAGGCCGAGGTGGTGCCCGATGCCGATGCGGTGGCCAATGCTGTTCCGGAGGCCGAGATGGTGAAGTGACATACAGTACCGACAAGTATGGTGACCCATACTCAGAATTTCTGCTCTGCATTTAACGAATCTAAAGTGCACACACACAGCAATGAACACACACACAGAACAGTGGGAAGCCATATAAGCTGCGAGGCCCAGGGAGAAGTTGGGGGTTCGGTGACTTGTTCATGGTATTGCCAGTCCGAGACTCGAACCCACAATATTAGAGTTAGGACAAAATACCTGTATTATTTTAACAGATTGAGTGTACCTGCTTTTATTGTGAACCTGTATATACACCAATCATATTAACGGTATTTCTGTTTTATGTCATCCTTTTAACATGTTTTTAACTCTCACGAGCAGACTGCTGCCATCCCCGAGGCGGTGCCTGAGGTGGTGCCCGAGGCTGTTCCGGAGGCCGAGGTGGTGCCCGATGCCGAGGCGGTACCCAATGCTGTTCCGGAGGCCAAGGTGGTACCCGATGCCGAGGCGGTGCCCGATGCTGTTCTGGAGGATGATGCGATGCCGAGGCGGTGCCCGATGCTGTTCCGGAGGCCGAGACGGTGCCCGTTGCCGAGGCGGTGCCCGATGCTGTTCCCGAGGCCGAGGCGGTACCCGAGGCTGTTCCGGAGGCCGAGGTGGTGTCCGATGCCGAGGCGGTGCCCGATGCTGTTCCGGAGGATGAGGCGATGCTCGATGCTGTTACGGTGGACTCTCCGGAGTCGAGTCAGGTTCCGGTGGACTCTCAGGAGTCGAGTCAGGTTCCGGTGGACTCTCCAGAGTCGAGTCAGGTTCCGGTGGACTCTCCGGAGTCGAGTAAGGTTCCGGTGGACTCTCCGGAGTCGAGGCAGGTTCCAGCGGTCCCTCCGGAGTCGAGTCAGGTGCCAGTGGACCCTCCGGAATCGAGTCAGGTGCCAGTGGACCTTCCAGAGTCGAGTTGTGTTTGTGGACCCTCCAGAGCCAGGGCCAGTCACCGATTACCCTCCAGAGCAAAGTCAAGTGACTGGGTGGTATGCTGCTCCATTCTGGGGTACTCCAGCCTCAACCACGGGGGCGTGTTGGTCATCTGCTCCGCCCTGGGGGACTCTGACGTTGACCACGAGGATGTGGTGGTCATCTGCTCCGCCCTGGGGGACTCCGACGTTGGCCATGAGGACGTGGTGGTCATCTGCTCCGCCCTGGGGGACTCCGGCGTTGACCACGGGGACGTGGTGGTCGTCCGCTCCGCCCTGGGGGACTCTGGCGTTGACCACGTGGACATGGTGGTCTTCCGCTCTGCCCTGGAGGGCTCTGGCTTTGACCACAAGGCCGTGGTGGTCTTCCGCTCCGCCCTGGAGGGCTCTGGCTTTGACCACAAGGCCGTGGTGGTCTTCGGCTCCGCCCTGGTGGGCGCCACATGGTGTTCCTTATGGACTTATGTTTTGTGTATTTGAGTTCTGTTATGTTTCTGTCTGTTCCCCTTAGTTTGTCTGACCCTCCATCCCTCCCCGTGAACCTCCTCCGGTCCTCCTCCCTCCTGGTCTTGTTTTTGTCTGTTTCGTGTGTCTGAGGAGCATCTGGTAGCTGCTCCTTAGAGGGGGGGTAATGTCACAGTGTCTGGTCTGTGTATCCCTGGGTGTCCACTAGAGGTCTCACTTCCCCTTATCGTCACTGTTCATTGTTTTCGGCTGTTTCCACTTACATCGTTTGCACCTGTCTTTAAATACCTGGGTTGTTTCTGTCTTTGTCACAGAGTCCTTGTTTGATGTCAGAGCGTTACATGTCTGTCTACTCTTGCTTTGTCTTGCCTTGCTTTGCCTTGCCCTGTGTTCGTGTCCTGTTTATGTCTTGTTTGGATATTCTGGTTTTGACCCTGCTTTGATTGTTTACCCGTTTGGATTACCCTTATTAAAAATACATACCTGCACTTGGTTCTCTCACTTCGTTCCTGCAACGCCGAACGTGACAGAAGGACTCCGTCACAAAGAGAACCAGCGGTATGTCTGCTCATGCTTCATCCCTAGCCACAGAGCGGGACAGAGGCGGTTTTGAGGGAACTCGCCTGGTGATTTTCCGGGAGACCAGGGGAGGTCGCCGAGGAGGGAGTGGTCGAGAGGAGACTCGGCATCACTCTCAACCATGGCCTCCTTTTGATCCGGGGCTTCGGTGGAATGGGTCAGAGCCATCGTCTCACCATGGCGGACGGAGAGGTGAGAAGAAGCGCACGCCCGTCATGGCACCGAAGTTCAAGATGGCCGCTGACTCTTTTTTAGAGTATTTCTCCACGCTGTCACAGATCCTAGAAGTTCCCAAAACTGTTCATGTCAAAGCTGCTGAGCCAGTGCCACAACCCAAGATGACTGTCAGTCCAGCGCCACAGCACAAGAGAGCCACTAACCCAGCACCAATGCCCAAAATTGGCCACAAGTCCAGCGCCACAGTACAAGATGGCCGCCAATCCAGCGCCACAACCCAAGATGGCCGCCAGCCTAGCCCCACAGCACAAGATGGCTGACTCAACGCCTGAGTCGCCAGTCAAGGTGCTACCGACTCGCCGTCATAGAGGGTGGAGGACGAGGAGACAGGCGTCTACCGTTCCTCAAGGCCTGGAGAACGTTCTCGAGCAGGCCGCTGCCATCCAGGGGGACGTTCCTGAGCGGGTCGCTGCCGTCCAGGAGGACGTTCCCGAGCGGGCCGCTTCCGTTCAGGAGGACGTTTCCGAGCAGACTGCTGCCGTCCCCAAGGCGGTGCCTGAGGTTGTGCCCGAGACTGTTCCGGAGGCCGAGGTGGTGCCCGATGCCGAGGCGGTACCCAATGCTGTTCCGGTGGTACCCAATGCCGAGGCGGTGCCCGATGCTGTTCCGGAGGCCGAGGTGGTGCCCGATGCCGATGCGGTGGCCAATGCTGTTCCGGAGGCCGAGATGGTGCCCGAGCTCGTTCCCGATGTGGTGACCGATGCTATTCTGGAAGGTCGAGGCAGTGCCCGAGGCTGTTCCGGAGGTCGAGGTGGGGCCCGATGCTGTTCCGGAAGCCGAGGTGGTGCCCGATGCCGAGGCGGTGCCCGATGCTGTTCCGGAGGCCGAGACGGTGCCCAATGCCGAGGCGGTGCCTGATGCAGTTCCGGAGGATGAGGCGATGCCCGATGCTGTTCCGGAGGCCGAGGCGGTGCCCGATGCTGTTCCGGAGGCCGAGGCGGTACCCGAGGCAGTTCTGGAGGCCGAGATGGTGTCCGATGCCGAGGCGGTGCCCGATGCTGTTCCGGAGGATGAGGCGATGCTCAATGCTGTTACGGTGGACTCTCCAGAGTCGAGTCAGGTTCCGGTGGACTCTCAGGGGTCGAGTCAGATTCCGGTGGACTCTCCGGAGTCGAGTCAGGTTCCGGTGGACTCTCCGGAGTCGAGTCAGGTTCCGGTGGACTCTCCGGAGTCGAGGCAGGTTCCAGCGGACCCTCCGGAGTCGAGTCAGGTGCCAGTGGACCCACCGGAATCGAGTCAGGTGCCAGTGGACCCTCCGGAGTCGAGTCAGGTGCCAGTGGACCCTCCAGAGTCGAGTCGTGTTTGTGGACCCTCCAGAGCCAGGGCCAGTCACTGATTACCCTCCAGAGCCAAGTCAAGTAACTGGGTGGTCTGCTGCTCCGTTCTGGGGTACTCCAGCCTCAACCACGGGAGCGTGTTGGTCATCTGCTCCGCCCTGGGGGACTCCGACGTTGACCACGAGGATGTGGTGGTCATCTGCTCCGTCCTGGGGGACTCCGACGTTGACCACGAGGACGTGGTGGTCGTCCGCTCCGCCCTGGGGGACTCTGGCGGTGACCACGTGGATGTGGTGGTCATCTGCTCCGCCCTGGGGGACTCCGACGTTGACCACGAGGACGTTGTGGTCATCTGCTCCACCCTGGGGGACTCCGACATTGACCACGAGGACGTGGTGGTCATCCGCTCCACCCTGGGGGACTCTGGCGGTGACCACTTGGACATGGTGGTCTTCCGCTCCGCCCTGGAGGGCTCTGGCTTTGACCACAAGGCCGTGGTGGTATTCCGCTCCGCCCTGGAGGGCTCTGGCTTTGACCACAAGGCCGTGGTGGTCTTCCGCTCCGCCCTGGTGGGCGCCACATGGTGTTCCTTATGGACTTCTGTTTTGTGTATTTGAGTTCTGTTATGTTTCTGTCTGTTCCCCTTAGTTTGTCTGACCCTCCATCCCTCCCCGTGAACCTCCTCCGGTCCTCCTCCCTCCTGGTCTTGTTTTTGTCTGTTTTGTGTGTCTGAGGAGCATCTGGTAGCTGCTCCTTAGAGGGTGGGTAATGTCACAGTGTCTGGTCTGTGTATCCCTGAGGTCTCACTTCCCCTTATCGTCACTGTTCATTGTTTTCGGCTGTTTCCACTTACATCTTTTGCACCTGTCTTTAAATACCTGGGTTGTTTCTGTCTTTGTCACGGAGTCCTTGTCTGATGTCAGAGCGTTACATGTCCGTCTACTCTTGCTTTGTCTTGCCTTGCTTTGCCTTGCCCTGTGTTCGTGTCCTGTTTATGTCTTGTTTGGATATTCTGTTTTTGACCCTGCTTTGATTGTTTACCCGTTTGGATTACCCTTATTAAAGATACATACCTGCACTTGGTTCTCTCGCTTCGTTTCTGCAACGCCGAACGTGACACACACAGAGAAATCAGGCCCCATTTAAATTGTATTAACCCAGTCCACTGGGCTGAGCGCTACAAACTGTCACTATAGCAGGAAAAATAAAGGGCAAGCTATGTCTCCTTTGTGTAAAAAGCCTCAACTGACTGCGTGAACAGAGGTCACATGCCGGTGTTAATACTGGACTGTTACAGCAAACTTGCCATCGCTAGGCCTCACCAATATATGGGTAATTGCACGCTGTTATGCTGGAAGAAAAGAAGAAAGAGGTGGAGAAAAACTGCCTTTTAGAATAGATGGAGAGATTGTCAGGAAGAAGCAGTTCATGTTCCCACACCTGCAAACCGTGAATGATCATTGATGATGGTATTTCACAGCGCTGGAGGAGACTGTATGAAAGTGGCATTTTCTTTGTTTAGATGACACTGAAAATCAATAGCTGCCCGTCCTCACTGGAGCACATCAGATGTTTTGAAGTCATCATGTTTGACAAGCAAGTGTCCCAAGTAAATAAGATATTGTGTAAGTGCAGTTTCAGGAAATAGCTGAAATGCTCTTTTTCAAAGCGAAATGGAGATCGCCTGCGCTTACATACGCTGTAGGAAATTTGTGCATGGACAGAAACGGCCTCTGCACATGAGGGTGGCATAAAATTACAGTGGAAATTGTCTTTCTGTGTTCCATCAGAAATGAATTAGTTGCGACATTGTGAAATTTACAATACAACACTGGACTGAGGAAGACAGGTTTTTGAAATACCTGTTATTTATTTCCTTTATTGCAGACATTTTTTTTTTTTCATCTTCAAAATTTGGGAAAATAAAATCTGCAGAACAATCTCTTCATACTTCAGAAGTTATACACTTAATCATAAGACACCTTTATTTTATTATTAACATTCAGATTTTCCTTAAAGCCTGAATCTTAATAAGATCACATATAGTTTGTGAGTAAAAATTTCCCTGACTGCTGTGTTAATCAGGACAAATACATCACAGGTCCTGAGCTTCCACATCTAGTTACTGGAGCCGGCGGGATATGACAGGATTACAATCTGGGGAGCGTTATGTTGGACAGTCTGCTTCTAGTAACACATAACTAATCATTTATTACCTTCAGACTGTAGTCCACTGTATTTCACTGAGTACAATGCACAAAATAACGCTGTGTCAATGCTTTATAATTATCACACTACCTGTTTGAGGGATGAGTTTGTATGGTTCTCGTAGATTCAACATCAGCATCAGCATCATTCACTGCTGTCATCTACTTTATCAATATGCCATTTACCTCGCTATCGTCATCATCATCACCAGAATCTGCATCATCAACACTATCATTATCATGCAAAGGAGCTGGAGGAAAGATCTGTATGTCATTCTGGGTAACGGTATCTGGGCTTAAAGTTAAAATGAAAAACAATGAACTAATGAAAGGTCACCTGAAGAGCTGTGCTGTGCTCTATCTAACCTCATCACATCACACATCATATGAGCAGAGCAGATGTGTGGACTTAAGAGTCACAAATCACATTTACATTTACATTTATGCATTTGGCAGACACTTTTATCCAAAGTGACCTAAAGTGCATTCAGGCTAACATTTTTTTTTTAAATCACATGCTTCTCCTAGATTATTTCCACTGTTCCTGTACAAAGGGTGTGTGGTGAGTCTGTTGCCTCTCCGCAGCGACTGCGATATTGAGGGCCACTGGGATTTTTTCCATGTAGGAAAGCACTAATTCCTCCATTTGATGCTATTATGGAGTCTAGAAGATGGACTGTTAGATTTATGAGCACCAGCACGTCCTGACACAGGAATCCTCTGACATGTACTAAAAGGGCATTTGTCATTGCGCTGATGCAAATGTATGCGGCTCACTGCCTATATCACAGTAATTACAGCCGTCCTGTGATTCACGCTCGCTGTGTCGTCTCCTGTGTTTCAATAACTGTGGCTGTCTACCGCATCTTTTGCTTCCACTTGTGATCTATTCATTTTTCTTGACTGTGTTTTGCTGTAATAACTTTGACAGAGTACTTATTTATTAAACAGGTTGCTTGTAATTGTATGAGTAAATAGGGAGTGGAAGATTGTAGATTTTCTTTAGGAAGATGGTTTATTCTTGAATACACTTTTCCCTGGTGCTTTATTTTGAGGTGTTAGAGCAAGTTTTGTTATTTTGTTTGTTGCCTCATCAAGGCAAGGCAATATTTGCCACCAAACATTCTATGCATCCGTATTCATATTCTCTGTGTCCTTTTTACTGTAATGATCTAAAACGAGATTAATTACCGTTTCTTGACATACTTTAAGATAAATTCCAACTGGAGAAAATCCAGAGGACTAATGAGGAGTTTTCCATCTCGACACGCCTCCATGTTTTCATCTCACTCCAGCACGAACTGAGGGTGGCAACTTTTGTCCCTTTCCAAAAGATTTATTACATTTCCATATTCTTTGAATTGCCCTGCTGGATGTTTTACAGATTTCAAAAACCATTAGAGAAATCAATACTTCGCTTTTAGGTGATGAATTAATTAATGGAGGGTGAAGTTTACCCAGGATGCATTAATAGTCTCACTGACTGCACGGGCCAGTTCAGATTACACATCGCTTATATAATATGTGGCTTATATCTAGAGATGTTCCGATACCCTTTTTCTCTTCCCGATACCGATTCCGATACCTGGGCTCAGGGTATCGGCCGATACCGAGTACTGATCCGATACCTGGGTGTATATCTGTATATACAGCTGTATATACTACTAGCCCTGTGTAAATTGCTAGAATTTTTTTATGGTGTGCTTCAGACAGATCCCTCAATAAAACATGAACAAATACATGGTGAACTACTGTATTTATTACAGTATTTTTATTATCTAACATGAATTTGACAGTATTATTTATTTTCTTATGCAAAAAAGAACTTCAAATGCAGCCAAAAATCTAACACCGCAAACTAAAAAAGGTATTTAAGTTTTACAATATAACTGTATAAAAAAACTGCAACAAAAAAGATCTATTAATCAGATAATCTCTTTACAACAAAACAAGTAAAAAACAAGCAACCATCTAGGCATAATTATTATTATTATAGAGACGTATTATTATTACTGTAGGCTACAACAGTAGCTTTATATATTGTCAATTTACTCATGTAAACCAAACATTTATTTTAATGGGCTGCCATGAAGATCTTTGAGTGTCTGTGTTTATGATATGACAGTATTCTCAAATGAAACGGTAAATTCTCATGAAGTGACGGTTTATGCGTTCGTGTCCTCATGACACACAGCAGAGACTACAAAACAGCGAGCTCTCGCGCATCTGTGCCAGTCACCCACAGAGATGTAGATTTTGCGGGAGTAATATTTAAATAGTATTTTGCAGTTTAATATTCACAGACACTAGTATATATTCGGCTACTGTCTGGAGCCCTGCGCTTTGACTTACACGGAAGCGACTGAACGCAGCTGCCGGTACTGAATATACTCGAGAGTCTGTAACTACCGGTACTACAGAGACATACTGCTAACCACTGATCTATAATATAGTAGCGGCTTCACTGTGTTTTGGCAGTTTAGAATGTGATGAGTGATCCAGTCATATATAGATAAGGGCTGCTAACGCGTTTTCATTTCTTCTTCGCTGCTCTAAACAGGGGTTGCTTGTGGCAACACAGCACAACTTCCTGTGTTTTCAATGCATTTTGAGCAGCGAAGAAGAACCGTGCAGCGGTTAGGCAAAGCTTGCGGTCATAACTAGGTCTTTTTTAAGAAAATGGTATCGGATCGGTATATGGGTTCATGTACTCGCCGATGCCGATGCCAGAATTTGTTGTGGTATCGGAGATATTTCCGATACTAGTATCGGAATCGGAACAACTCTACTTATATCCAATATCTTATAACTCTCTTATCTGAGTTCATCAGCTTGTGAACTGGAGAGGAGGAAATGGTTGTCAAATTGTATAGTTACATAAAGTCAGAAATGGATATGAACTATTTAAGGAACCTCTTTACTCCTCATGAAATGCAGTTTGATTCCAGTTTTGCTCTTAGACAGTCTTAATCTGCTCTCTAGCCCATAACAACATCATTTTGTCCTTGCTTGACACTTCTGTTTGTCATTCTTTTACCCTTTAACATCTTGTCTCTCTCTTCATGAAGGCCATAAAGCAGCGACCGATACTGTCAGCATAATAAAATTGAATGTGATTTAATGCAATAGAGCTGTGATTTAATTCAGAGCAGAATTAATGAGCTCTTCAGGTAGAAGGGGACAGTGTGGATGCTGAGCTTGTCATGGACATTTAGAGACACACAAAGACAATGAGTAAAAAGCCAGCCCATTGTGTCATGCCTCTGTAATGTATGAGGGATTTCATAATTCCTTTTAGAGTGAACCAAAATCCTGCTAGGGTTTATTTTGGGGTGATGAACAGCTGATTATACATCATCCTTTACTTGTAGATCAGTGCATCATACAATCAAAAACGAATGTATATGAAAATGATTTAAAATTTTCTAAAGGCATGAACAATCTGAATTGACTTGATCTATCAATTACTTACATAATGTCAACTTGCGCTTCAAGTTGTAGAAAGAAGATAATTTATTTGAATTTATTATGATTCCTTTTAATGTAACCAAACTTGCTCAGTATAATCTCTTTATCGTGACTTACAACATTGTAAAAGACAACACAGACACTGCCAGAAAACAACCTTTCATGTCCTTTCTAATGATCAGATTTCCCCACAACGATTAAGACACTAGCAGCCAGAAATTAAATCAAGCGTTTAATTTGAATATTAGGCCTGTGTCTTCTAATCATGCCCAAAGCAGCACAGTTAACCTAATAAAACAACAATCCACTGATCTCCAGCGAGCTGCATCAGGATGAAAAGGTTTCGCTCTGACACACCAGCAGCAGAAGAGGTAATGAGAAGCAATGGTCGCCATCTGCTTATAATATTTGGATAAAAAAGGCAGAAATTAATGAAGCACTCCACACAAATAACAACACGTGGGGAATTAATTTTACCATGAGGGACATAACTGTAAAAAATAGAGTCATTCCTTCATTTCTCGCTTGGTCCTTCCTACTAGCCACATTCTTCTTGAGGCTGAGGTGCAAAACATGGCAACCCTTCAGTGTCTGCTGAAGCAGGACGAGGCTTTCTCTGAGTCTCTGTACCCTGAGAGTAACAGTCCCCATTATACGGAAATCAGGACCAAACAGCAGAGGTCATGCGAGTGTGTTGTGTGTGAGATGTTCCTCACTTTCACATGCTCTCTTTTCATGTCTTGAGTTTTCTAAATTGGAGGTCAGCAGTAAAACATCAGGATATCTCCAACAATGGAAGTCAACAAGCTTTGACTTATGGTTTGTCCTCTGGGCAGACAAACACATCTGTCATAAAGCATGAATTGAGGTCACTTCTGTACTATATGAGTGTCGTTGGTTTATTACACTGTCAATCAAACTCAACAACTGTCTTAAATTTCATGTGACCAATTAATGATCTGCCTTCAGGGCAAACATGTAAAAGAGATTGAATGAATGAACCAATGATAGATAGATAGATAGATAGATAGATAGATAGATAGATAGATAGATAGATAGATAGATAGATAGATAGATAGATAGATAGATAGATTGATGTCGGTGACCTCTGTGTAAGTTCATGTGCTGTTTTATTTGGTGATTTAAACACGCATGCTTTCATTAACATATATATTACACTTTCATTTCATCTCTGTTTCCTGTGTGAAATAGAGCCGCTGCCATGAGTCACAGGAGCACTGCTCTCTGGGGCTGCTGATTACCGTTTCTCATTTTCCTGTCCTGACAGAAGGCAGTTTGGAGTCATCGGGACGGAGGTCACACCTCCGACGCAAGACTTCCTTTAAAACGCTACTCACTAATACATTTGTTTGTCTTTGTGTATTGATTATTCATGGTGTCTCTTAACAGACAAACAGCACATCCAGTGTGGCACAGAAGAGTGGCGTGGCTCTCCGAAGTAATATCTTTTGTTTTGTTTGATTTTTCACTCTAATAGGATAGTGAATTTCAGGAAGGCAAGCTCTAGAGGTTTTCTGCTCGCAGATGTACCATCATAAGAAATTCTATTAGTTGTGAAAGTGTGCTGAAAAATTGATGATTTTTTTTCAGAGGTGTGAACTGCTGGACCAACACGACTGTCAGTGTCCTTGTGATTTCAAGGACTCAGAGAGATATGGAAGCATTTGCCACGTGATTGAAC